>NC_084484.1:131284754-131403704 GCF_030035675.1 Rhineura floridana | reverse complement strand
TGAAAAATGTTTTGATCTCCACTTGATATTAAATAATCGATGCTAGATTAATACCATAATGCACAGTGTGTGTGTGTGAATAGAGAGGGAAGAGGGGACTTTTCATTTAGTAATTTTATACTTTGGATTTACAGGTCCTTCTGGGCCAAGTTTTTCCCTTGTTTCTTTTGTTTTGGCTTAAGAAAATAAATCCTACTAAATATAAAAAATCCTCTGGCAAGTCTCTACGTCTGGACGTTGCACAGTTGAGGAGCAGCCACCAAGAATGCCTCATTACTATTCATTCGTCCCAGGATTTAGAATCCATTGTCCCCCCTGCAAGCTGGAGATGCCCCCAGCAGCTAACAATATATAAAAGCAACAGAAAACAAGTCCACTTTATACATTTAGACTCTTGGAATTCCTTTGTGGAGTGAGCAAGGATATGGCAAATTGTTATCTTCCCATCCGTAAGTGATAAGACAGCGCATAACAGTTCCAATGTCGATAGGTTTTACCATCATTTTGTCATTTCAAAAAGAGTACATTTGGCTTCGATAAGTGAAAAGTAAGAGTATGCTGTTGCACCATCTCAAAGAGTACATGTACTCTTAAAAGAGTACGGTTGGTAACCCTAAATGCCCACCTCCATCATCCTGTTGTTGCTTCGTCACCATGGTCAGCATTCATTGGAACCCCTTCCAGTGTGACAAAAAGGATGGAACAAGCTCTATACATTATCTCCAGACTCCTCCCCCTTTGCTCTTAGAGCCGTTACTGATTACATTACCTTTAGGACTGTACTTCTGGGGGCATATCCTCATGGTGCTTATAATGAGCATTTGGTGGTGCTTGCACAGTGTTTTTGACCATCACAGCTCTTCTGTTATGTGGTCTACAAAGCTGTCCAAGATAACAAATCTCAGTGAAAATCCTATAGAACCATTTCTCTGAAGAAATGACACTTGGCTACTAGAGATCATCCTTTGGTCATATTGGCTAACAGCTGCTGATAAACGTATCTTTTTGGTGTGTATGTGTGTGATGTTTTCCCCCAAGAGGTTTCATAAGCCATTTTTTCCTGCTTTTTTAACAAACAATTGATATGTAAGTAAACAGTGTCCAGACTGTAGATGGTACTGTAACTTCTGCGAAGCTTTCCCCTAGACAAGAAAAGGCAAATCAAGGCAAACGTTTTGTGTGTGAATCAAACTCTGAAAGAGAAATTTACTCCTACATGCTTGCTTGTTCCAAGTTGATGGACCACTGAAAGCACAAATAAAAGGATTTGTTTTCTATTTTTTTTAAAAAAATCAAAATATAAATAAATATCTACAATATGATTTTCTACAATTTTCTTTAAAATAGTCTTTAATATCTCTACAGTTTAAAGTTATTTCATTTCCTCAGCTCTTTTACATTTTGCATGGTACTGTAGTTGAAAACATTCTTTCCTTCATTTAACCTCAACACTAAAATAAACCATACCACAAAGCCCCCCCCCATCTTTATGTAGCTTAGGCAACACACCCCAAACACACTAGCAGCGATTTACTTTGGTTCTAATCAGCATTTTGCACATGGAAAACTCACTGTGTGTCTTGGGAACCTTTGACACTCATCTCTTTTCTAATGCAACTGCCTGTTTCTCCCTCTGCTGGTTTCAGAATAAACGCCTTGTCAAAAAAAAGAATTAGATTTTGACAGCTTTTTTTCCCTATGGTTAATTGAGGTGATAGATATACTTGACATTCATCTAAACGCAGAAAAGAAGATTAAGACATATTTTTTCTACATGCATTCTCCATATTAGAGCAGGTCACTTTCCAGGGTCTCTTTAATATGCCTGTGCAATTAATAGCAGTGATAATTCCGCTTCGTATCACAGCGTCTTTAAAGTTCCTCTTTCAAGTCAGCAGATAAAACTATTCTGTATATGGGGCTTGAAATTAGACTAATCTTTTTCAAGTTCGCCCCTCAAGGCCTTCTTCTCCTCACAGTCCTGAAAATTAATACTTACTGAAAAATACAAAGGCCTGTATGCTGCTAGTTCACTCAGTTGAAAAGGATGGGGAGGAAGCCACATTTTAGACTTCTTTAATTGTTTCCACCACATTTCTGAGGGCTTTCCCCTGAGTAACATTATCCATGACCTGTATGAAATGTCCCTTCATGCTGCCTGGTGCTTATTTTGATGGGTGTATGGAGCATTTCCACATTTTTCTTACAATATGTGTGCTATAATTTTTAAAATTACGATTATATTCAGTTTATTAGTTGCTTGCCACATGTGGAGTCTCCAAGTGACTTACAAAAGTTTAAGAGCATAAAACATCACATAAAAATAAAAAAAGAACAACACATTACAATAAAAACCATATCCATGAACAGCTCGGCCTCAGAGGGGGCACCTGGAAGAAGTTCTCAGATAGAGACCAAAGCATCTAGGTAGGTTTATAACTATCATATATCACACTTACATGGTACTTATACTGTCATGAGCCCTGAATCTAGCAGTGATCTGGACATGGAGTTGGAGGTTGCAGGGACACCAGATGGGGAGCCAGGTCTTGTTCAAGGCTTGGAGCTGACTGCCAAAGGTAGGGGAGACCATTGCGGCTGAGGTTGTTAGACATAAGTCTTCACAGGAGCCTCCCAGAACACTAGGGCCTGAGCCTGGACCTTCATAGGCACCTTCCCTAAGCCTGAGGAACCCAGATGCCTCCCTTCATAATGCCAGTCCAGTGATGCAGACAGCACACCTGGAGGGAAGCTATGGAATGGAGGAAGAGTGCCCATCTTCAAGCCAGAAGATTGGCCCTTTAAGGCTCTGAAGTTTTCTACAAGGGATTGGAGGCTGGACAACATTGTCTTGAGACATATATAATGATATATTTTTCTTAAAAAATTTAACATATTAATTAAAATGTTAGGATTAGTCCCATTTCCTCCAGGCCCTGCCCCAGTTGTGTCTTCCTGCCTAACCATTGACCAGTGCAATTGAAAATATTTGGGGCTGTGCATGTGCAGTTCCAGCTGCTGTATTTGGGCCATGGAGTTTGGGATGAATTTCCTCCCCACCCTCTGCAGCCACAGTTAAATCATATATTTGGGCTTTACCCGTACTGAAGGGAGAACCAGTGTGGTATAGTGGTTAAGGTGTTGGACTATGACCTGGGAGACCAGGGTTCGAATCCCCACATAGCCATGAAGCTCACTGGGTGGCCTTGGGCCAGTCACTGCTTCTCAGCCTGATGAAACCCCTATTCCTATGGTCGCCATAAGTCGGAATCGACTTGAAGGCAATACTTTTACATTTTTGTATTGAAGGGCTGTAGCTCAGTGACTGAGCACATAGTTTGCAGGTTCACTACTCTGTGTCTCCAGGTAGAGCTGGAAAAGATTCCTGCCTGAAAGCCTGAAGAGCTACTGCCAGTCAGTGTAGACAATGCTGAGCTAGAGGCAGAGTTGGTCTGACTCATTATAGGAGCTTCCTATGTTCCTAACTAAATGAAAATATCTTATTCATTTTTAAATTTATTGGAACAAATAACTACATGTGATACTGGCAAACCTGCTTGTTTAAACCAGGTTGATACTAATTACCAAGAAACTGAGTGTGCATATGTGTTTGATTCTAATAATAAAAGGGATATGCAGAACCCTGGAACAGACCCACCACTTTCCCGCAACATATGTCCCTACAGAGAGCCAGAATAGTGTTAGTGATTAGTAGGGATGGGGAAGAAATTTGATTCTGTTCACATTTACAGCCAAATTTATCAAACAGTTTTCTGAAACAAATGGGAACTGAAACAGCGATCCTTCAAAATTTGCACTTATCCAAATTTTGCAATGCCGTTCTCAAACCAATTTTTCCAAAAATGCAAATATAAGGAGAAAATTAAATAACATACAAAAATGCCTTATATTAGGAGACGTAGCTTGCAAAAATATGTACATTAGTCAAAACTGCATACAAAATTGTATTGATAAGGAGAAATTTGCTTGAAAATGCTGAAGAAATTTCATGACGATTTTTTAAAATAAAAAATTGCAAATTGCTGCAGAAACCTGGAAAACGAAATTTAAGATTGGAACAATAAGAAACTGTGAGAACCAAAATTGACAGACCCTTCCATCTCTAGCGGTAAGAGTGCTGGACTAGGAGCGGGTATACCTGGATTCAGATCTCAGCTTGGCCATGAACCTTACTGGGTGACCTGAAGCTAGTTATTTTCCCTCTCCTAATCTACCTCACAGGCTTGCTGTGAGGGTAAACTTGGGAAAGAGGAACCACATATACCATCTTGGAGCGCAGGAGGGATATTAATGCAATAAATAAAGAGAACCCAAAGCACCCCCCCGCCCCACCCACATGCTCATGTCTGGTGTCAGAGTCCAGTTGGAGGAAAGGAGCTCTGGCAAAGGACTGCAAGGGAGTACATTCAAAACTGGGGAATAGTTAGGCTTCCTCGGATGTATATCCTTTTGCTCTTAAGATTGCTCCTTCTATTAATACACAAGTGGAGCAACCAAGATTTAAAGAAATTGGTCTGTTGCTATCATATGTACTCTGAACCTTAGAATGCTCCCAATAATAGTTGTTTGGCAGGACTGAACAAATAACTGAGCATGTAATGCCGCCAATGCTTCCTGTTTCTGCAGACTGGGCAGGGAAGTGGGTCCTTCCATCCAATCCACAGCTCAGTTAAACTCAAGTATTTGGGTTGAAATCTGATTAATCCCAATTTTATCTGAATCATAGTTTGGCTGCCCTGTGCACAACCCACAGATCAGATGAACCCTATTCCAAAATGATGTAATGATTTCATACAAATTGCAACTGTTAGTATTTTCATGCTGCTTTTGATCTGTGATGCAACCAAAAATATATTTAAAAAATATACAGTAAGCTGTGCAGTGAAATCATTGTTTGAATGTTCTATCACGGGCCTGGATTGCTTTATTTATTATTTATTTATTTTATTTTATTTATATACCACCCTAAGCCCTAAGCTTTACAGTATGTGAGGAGTGGGAAAATGTACTTAAATTCATTAAATTATTTAATAAGTTGCTTATTGAGATTTTCATTATCTGTAACTATAACTTTCCTCTTTCAACAAGCCTTTTAGGTTAAGACCTATCCCAGTCTGTGTCTGTGTTAGAATTGCTTGATATGTTTTTTAATAATGTTTTAAACTCTTTTTTAAAGTTTTTTTTTTAAAAAATGTTTTAACACTGTTTTGTTTTAATGTATTTTAAGATTGGTTTTTATGATGTTTTAAAGTGTTTTTAGCATTTTGTTTGCTGCCCTGGGGTCCTGCTGGGAGGAAGGGCGGGATACAAATTAAATAATAAACAAACAAACAAATAAATAATATAAATAACAGTATGATACATGAGTATTCCTTATTTAAAAAAATACTGAAAAAAATTAAGAACAGAATAATAGCCCTGAAGTATCAGACTAAACATCCATCTATCCTACAGGTAGTCAATGTGGTGTCCTCTAGAGGTTGTTGGACTACAACTGCCATCCTGTTTCTCCCCAACATCATTTTTTTGTTGTTGCATTATGTGTTGGATGGATGATCCATTCCAGTCTGCTATGGCTAAGGATGGATGAATCTGTCAATTTTCAGTTGTCTCAATTTCTCATTTTTCCAGTATTAAATCCAGCTTTCCACATTTCTGCAGCCATTAAGGGATTTTTATGGAAATTCTATAGCATTTTAATGGGAATTTCTCATAATAAACACATTTTTGTATGGCACTTTGACAGACACACATTTTTGCAAGCAATTTGTATGTTATTTTCACTAATATATGCATGTATATCCATACTTTACCCTAATATATGCATTGTTGTACATAGTGCTTTGCTGGAGAACTGCACTGCAAAATTTGGAAAAGTTTGAATTTCAAAGAATGCCTGTGCTTCAATTTGTATATTGTTTCGGAAAGTGCAAATTTGATAAGTTCGTATTTAAATGCAACCTGAATCAAATTTCTCCCCCATCCCTACCTTTAGTGAATAGCCCTTGATGTAACTATCCTACATTACTTTGTCATCACAACATCTTGTGGCAGTACAAATCCACACATTGGCTGGGTGTTGCATGTAGAAGCACTCCTAGGTAAAGCTGACCATAAGACAACATCAGATGTCTGGATTAGATGGACCTTTGCTCTGAGCCAGCGGCACATTTAAATCTTCTTAAGAAAAAAAAATAGCTCTGGCATAATGAATTAATTCTGAAGTCCTTTCAAAACCAAGGCATGGAATAATAGCCACCCCAGGAAAGTGAGAACCTTATAACTAATAGATGGTTTCAGGCTTGGGAGCCAAATACAGTCCTACAGACCACTCTATCTGGCCTTCGGAACTCTCCCTAGGACACACCCCTCAGTAGTCCTGTTTTCATCTCTGGTTAATGCCTCTTGCTTGTCTGGGTGGAGGATACAGACGGTTGTGTGAGTGTGTGTACAAAACAGCTTACTGTGTAAAGGTTTAATATACATTTATTGCTATGTCCACTTTTGCCTCTGGCCCCACACACCACTGGCATATGGACCTCAAAAGATTTCCCACAACTGAATGTGGTCATTCAGCAAAGAACGTTCGCTAGCCCTGATGTAAACTTCAGTACTGAAGCCAAGTCTCTGTGACCTCAATTTTTAAACACATTGCAATTATTTACCACCACTTCCATTTCCCCCTTAATCAGTGTTCTGAACCTGTGTTGGCAAGTAAACCTCTCCCCATCTTGCATTAGTCTACCATCCTGGCCAGATGGATGGAATAGAGGACAGTGGGTTGGGGTGAGGGCACTTACCTGACCTCCTGGCAGTGGAGGTCCTGTTGTTTACCGGGAGTGAAAGCGAGAAGGGCAAGTTGGCAGGGAAGTCAGCACTGTGCTAATGCACTGGCAGGAAAGCAATATTGGTTCTGCCGTTTCATTTGCACAGTGCCAACCTCCCTGCTGCCTTGCCTGTGTCAGTAAGCAGCAGCAAACTTGTTACTGGGAGGTTAGGTAAGCCCCACCACCTCACAGCACCTTCTGCTACTGGGTGAATGTTCAGCTATTAGTCATTATGGCTATGGAGTGCCCATTTTCAAAGGCAGTATGAACACTGAGACCAGCTGCTAGAAGGCAATAGCAGAAGAGCACTCTGATTGGGGGCTTCTGGAGGAATCTAGCTGGCCACCGTAGGAAGCAGTATAACTGAAACTTGGTGGGATGACTCCCATGATTGGAATACAGCGACTGAAGAATATAACATGTTCATAAAGAACAGAAGGAATAGAAAGGGAGGCAGAATTATGCTATATGTTAAAAATATACATATCCCTGCACAGAAATACAGGAGGATGAGCTTGGTAACTCCACCGAGAGTATCTAAATTAAAATAAATGGGGCAAGGAATAAAAGGAACATGGTAGCTGGAGTCTACTACTGACCAACCAATCAAGGAGAAGAATGAAACTTTTCCAAAGCAAATTGCCTATGTTTTGAGAAGGCATGATGTAGTAGTAATGGGGGACTTCAGTTACCCCATATCTGTTGGGAGACAAATTCTGCCAAACATGGCCTCTCCTATAAATTCCTGACTTGTGTCGGAGATAACTTTCTCCTACAGAAAGTGGAGGAAGCAACTAGAGGATCAGCTATCCTTGACTTGATTCTAACCAACAGAGGTGACTTGGTGGCTGAACTATCAGTTATGGGAACTCTGGAGAAAAGTGACCACGCTATACTAAAGCTGAGAGTAGCCATGTGGATATCCTGGACTTCAGAAAAGCCACTTTTAATAAACTCAAAACAATGGTAAGTAAGGTTCCATGGCAAGCAGCGCTAATGACTCTGTTAGGCACTGTTCAAGTACTTGAAAGGTTGCCACACAGAGGGCCAGGATCTCTTCTCGATCGTCCCAGAGTACAGGACACAGAATCATGGGCTCACAGGAAGCCAGATTTCAACTGAACATCAGGACAACTTCCTAACTGTTACAGTGGCACAACAATGGAACCAATTACCTAGGGAGGTGGTGGGCTCTCCAACAATGGAGGCCTTCAAGAGGCAGTTAGACAGCCACCTGTCAGGTATGTGTAATTTGGATTCCTGCATTGAGCAGGGGGTTGAATTCGATGGCCTTATAGGCCCCTTCCAACTCTATGATTCTATGGACTACAGGGACCCTTAATCTGTTGTAGGAGGGCTCTTCTTTGTTCTTCACCAGGTTGGTGAAATTGAATGCTTACTTTTAGAAGATAATTTCCTAAATATTTGCTGAATACCCTCTGAACTTTCACTGCAGTGCCATCATTCTTATTTATTATGTCAGGGTGGCAGCTAACATAATGAACAGTGCAAAATCATTATTGAAAAGCTTGATAATTTGATCACAAACCGAAGAATGGCTTTGAATCCCTTAGTTAATAGGATGAGAAACCAGTGCCTGAACTCCCTGATGGGCAGCTAGTCTAGAAAAAGTTGAGTACTGAACACAAAATGTTGCCATAATGTGCTCAGCCAGAGTAAGTCATTAGAGTAATCTATCTGCTGTATATCAATGGTTAATTATTAAATGTTAATATCACCCTCTGACTGATGACATCTCTTTTCTGAAATACAAAACTGCTTTTGTAGAATTAACTATTGATCGATACAGCAAGTCTAGTACAGATCATTGCTGTTCTGCCACAATACAGAGAATAGTAAATTGAGTGCCATTAATTTCAGTGGGCTATATCCAACTAAATTCTGCTCAGAGTAGATCCATTGAATGAATGGATCTGAGTTAGTCATGCTCATTAATCTTAATGGGTCTACTCAGAGTATGACTAGCACTGAATACAACCCAGTGGATCTACTTTAAGCATGACTAACAGTGCAATCTGATACATAGAATTATAGAACTTTAGAGTTGGAAGGGGCCTATAAGGCCATCAAGTCCAACACCGTGCTCAATGCAGGAATCCAAATCAAAGCATTGATCAAACATGTCTATTCAAAGGTAAGCTCCATTGGATTCAGTTAAGTCTATCCTGAGTTTGGATCCAAACTGTTGTCTTTCCTCCTAAGACAGCTTTCTTTCCTCTTATCTATTTATTTATTTGGAAGGATTTTTACTCTATTCCTCAGCTAAAGAAAAAGAAAAAGAAAAACAGCTCCCAGAACAGCTTACAGATATCAACAATAAGGCTTATACTCTAAAAGATACTATGCAAAAGGAAACCGATTTAGGAGAAAGGAGGCAAAATGGAAATAGGCATTGTTTGAGTCACAAAGTTCTTATCATGATTAGCTGGGATGGAACCAGTTGGAGGAGAGGAGGAGCCAGAAATTGCTGGTCTGTCTGATGTGCTGATGGTGGCCCTGATTCTCTTCAGTCCATTTGCTGTAGCCTGGTGTAATCTGGGCTGCCAAGTGACAATGGATGGGGTGGGGGAGGAATCTGATGAAACTCAATGTTGGACTATTGCAAGGATAGAAGGGGAAAGCTGTGATGTTTTGAGTTCCTTGGAGAAAGGGCGGCTTACACATTTAATAAATAAATAAATGAAAGTGCAGAAAATTTAAATTAAATAGCTTCTTATGCCAAAATGTGGCATACCTCAGAGATCAAGCAAATAGTATAGTAGCCTGCAGTACAGCAAAAATACAATGACTTCAGTCTAAACCATCTCCTAATCCTAATATTTTGGCCTGAAGCAAAAGTTTGTTTCATTCAAAAATTTGATTTAGTCAAAATATTTCTAAATCTCTCTTCATCCAAGGGTGGTACACAATGGGTATGAAGAAAAACTATTCATACCAAATACAAATACAACAAAACAATAAAATGTCAACATGCATAAGGAATTAACAAAAGGAGAGGTGGCAATATCATACACCTAAAGTGTACCTAGCGAATGACAGACCAACTTTATTCTTGGAGATTTCCAAGGAAGCATATGCGCCCAGCTTGTGTAGATAGCTAGTTCCAGTTATGAACTTCCCCTAAAATAAAAACAAATACCTCCTCCTCCTCCTTTAAACTGCCTTCCTTGCCCTGTCTTCACTGGATAAGTGAAACAATTGTTTGCAATATTCTTCCTGAGATCCTTTAAAAACCTTTGAACATAAGAACATAAGAAGAGCCTGCTGGATCAGGCCAGTGGCTCATCTAGTCCAGCATCCTGTTCTCACAGTGGCCAACCAGGTGCCTGGGGGAAGCCCGCAAGCAGGACCCGAGTGCAAGAACACTCTCCCCTCCTGAGGCTTCCGGCAACTGGTTTTCAGAAGCATGCTGCCTCTGACTAGGGTAGCAGAGCACAGCCATCATGGCTAGTGGCCATTGATAGTCCTGTCCTCCATGAATTTGTCTAATCTTCTTTTAAAGCCATCCAAGCTGGTGGCCCTTACTGCGTCTTGTGGGAGCAAATTCCATAGTTTAACTATGCGCTGAGTAAAGAAGTACTTCCTTTTGTCTGTTCTGAATCTTCCAACATTCAGCTTCTTTGAATGTCCACGAGTTCTAGTATTATGAGAGAGGGAGAAGAACGTTTCTCTATCCACTTTCTCAATGCCATGCATAATTTTATACACTTTTTATACACTTTTATACACTTCTGTCATGTCTCCTCTGACCCGCCTTTTCTCTAAACTAAAAAGCCCCAAATGCTGCAACCTTTCCTCATAAGGGAGTCGCTCCATCCCCTTGATCATTCTGGTTGCCCTCTTCTGAACCTTTTCCAACTCTATAATGTCCTTTTTGCTTTCTGCATACTTTACCATCCCTGTAGCTCTTTTTATTTTTTATTTATATTCAAAAATGCAAAAACAAATATAAGCATACATAAATAAAACTTCAAGATATGAAGGTAGTGTATATATCTCTTTATGTTAATACACCCACCATACCCATTAATAACAACTAAATATTATATCATTCCTTCCGTCTATTACAGGAAGATGTTGTTGTTACTATTATTATTATTAAATGTATATCTTGGTGTTCACCATTTAGGTCTCAAAGCAGCTTACAACATCAAAACATACAATATACAAAATTTAAAACATAAATTAAACCTCCAAAATTTAAAACCTCAGAAATTTAAAATCTCAATACTTTAAATAAAAATACGATACATTTTTTTAAAATAGCAGAGAAACATTCATGATGCAAATGCCTCCTTGAAGTAAAATGGTTTGAACCTGGCATCTGCAACTAAACAGGAATGGTGCCTATCTGACTTCTAATGGGAAGGAGTTCCACAGAGTTGGGTCCACAACACTGAAGGCATGACTTCATGTTGATTTGAGTCATGCTTTTAGTCCATGGGGGGGGACACTAAGAGTGCTCCCCCAGATGATCTCAGTGATCAACTTGGGACATACAGGGTAATGTGGCTCTTAAGATATCCTGACCCTAATTTATTCAGGGCTTTGTACACTAGTACAAAAACCTTGAACCTGGTCCAGTAGCAGACTGGAAGCCAGTGCAGGCCTTTTAACACCGGTGTCATGTGCTGCTGGTATTCTATTCCTGTCACCAGTCTAGCCACAGCTTTCTGCACCAGAAGAGAACTCAGAGCAGCCTCACACAGAGCACATTGCAGTAATCCAGACCTGAGGTTACAAATGCTGAACTACTGCAGTCAGGTTATCTCTGTCCAGGAACAGCTGTAGATGATGTACCATTCAAAGCTGATAAAAGACCTTCCTAGCGTTGACACTATTGCTTTCTCTGTCTTCCATTGGAGATTATGTGCCCTCCCTAGTAATTCCAGCAGTTCAAACAATCCTGTGCATAACATCTGGAAAGGTTGGTCTTTTTACATTCACATGAAGGTGTTCCTCTTCCATCATATGCTCCATTCTCTTAGACTAACTATCACAGATTCACTGCTGTATCAAAAATCTCTTTCCATAGCTGCTATTTATTAAAAAGTGATTTTGAAGCTTCATTTTCTTCTAATATTCAAATTTGCACTGTAAATCAATGAACATAGATGTGTGTGTGTGTAATGTGTGAACCATCCAAAACTCTTTGGTTAGATTTTTGGTTAGAATTCTAACATGGTTAGAATTATGAGTTTCTCTTCTGAATCATTCATCTACCTCTCATTTCCCTTCTTTGAACTTAGGAAGGTGGTGAAGTCAGTGCATGGATGATGGTGAACAAATTGAAAGGTCATCCAGGCAACGATACGATACGATAAGTTTATTGCGGTCACAGACCAGACATATCAAAAAGGTATTCCAACATAAAAATAGTTAAAACAACTATTTTAAAAACAATTCAATACAAGTTAAAATGTTATCACATTCAGAGTGTCATATTTTTCCTAATCTGGATAGCTGAGGCACAGAATTTAGCAGTTATTTCAGTGATTTTAAAAAGTCGGTCAGATAATAAAAATTCCACGTAGAAACTGACACTTTTTCCGGGAATCGAGTTCAAAATAGGGGTAATTAATTGAATTCTAAGAGTATTATAAAACGGACAATATAACAGGACGTGTGCAACTGTTTCTATTTCATCAATGCCACATGGGCATTTTCTTTCAATTAAAGGGATTTTTTTGTACTTACCCTCTAGCAATGCAGATGGTAAAATGTTAAATCTTGCTAGCGTAAAGGCTCTACGCCATTTAGGTATCGTCAGGTTTGATGTATAGGCCATCGGACTCAAAGGTTTTAAATTATATCTATGATGTCTTATCAGCATCAGGTGATGTTGATAGTCAATATCTTTGATCCGTTGGATAATAATTGTTTTGGCCCTTTCATAGCCTAAGTCTAGAATTATTTGAGTAGAAAAACCTAAAGACAATATTTTATTTAATATCATCTGCTTCCAAGTAGATTGATGATTATCAATTAATGTGTAAGGAGCCAGACCTACTGGATTAAATAGAAGTTTCAGCCAAAATGTAATTCTATAACTCCAAATATGCGATTCTACTGAGGGTAGTCCTAATTCTAATCTAATAATAAAATTTGGGTTACAATGAAAAACTGCCAAAATTGACCTTAAAAAGAAACTTTGGACTGCCTCAAGTGGTGCAAAATTTAGACAGGTATTGGCTTGCATACCATATGTCAACTGTGGGATTACTTTTGCCACAAATACTTTAATAGCAGCAGGGATAAGATAAAATAGCATCCAGGCAAGATAAATGCACTTACAGTCGAGGATGATGCTAATCTCAATCAGGGTGAGCAACCTGTTCTAGATGGGGTTGCATCCTGTCTTGAGAATCTCACATTGGGAGTGTTCTTAGATTTGATGTTGTCCCTGGATGTCTAGGTGGCATCAGTAGCTAGGAATGTTTTTCATGAGATACATCAAGCACACAAACTGCATCCTACCTAGAGAAAGATGACCTGGGTTCAGTTAGGCATGCCCTAATCACATCCATCCTAGACTACTGCAGTGCTCTCTTTGTGGGGTGGCCTTTAAGTACAGTGCAGCTGGTACAAAATGCAGCCGCTGGAATGCTGGTGGATATGTGATGTTTGGAAGTTATTATTCTGTTCCTTTGTCAAATACATTGGCTATCTATTCACTTCTGTGTGCTACATTCTGCGTTCAATTTAAAGTGGTGGCATGCATCCATTGGTGTAGAATCCGTGGCCCCAGTTCTAGCAGCCCCAGCCAGTTAACTCTTGCTCTCTAGGCAACCCTTCTGCAAATTGTGTCCTCTTCTACATTGTGTCAGCCTTTATAGTCAACCATTAAATCACCCTTTTATTTGCTGTCTACCCCCACCTCAATTTCTGATCTAATTTCTTGTTCCCTAAGTACTTTATGAAGGCATTCTGCTACCTAGACTAAACCATCTGAAGTCACTCACACCATGCTTCTTTGTATTTGGAAATTGTGAGCCACTCTACTGGACAAACCATAGCCTGTCATTTGGCAGAATGGAGCTTCGGGTCACACTGGGAAATGGTTTCCCTTGCCCATTTGAGCTAAATTTCCACTAATTATTCATGTTCTGGAAGAGCTTATTCCCTGAACCTAGACAATAGTTTACAGGCATATTTCCTCAGCAAGTGCAACACTATTTTAATATGTCTATAAACATTCCGATTGTACACTACTTTAAGTACACCTTGGTATAGAAACAGAGAATGAAAATGAGATGAAACAAGTGAAGAAATAATATTCAATTGCCTTACAAGGTTGTTGTATTTGCCACAAGAAAATGGATGTAAAGAATGTCAAACACTTCAAAGTGCTGAACAAATGCTTTCCTAGGTATTATTTTTGTTTTTTATTAAGAAATTTTGATCTAGTATCCTTTTAGCCACAGTATATTCCTGGCCTCTATTCCTGTTCTACAATTTAAGAATATAAACTGTTATGTCAATTTAATACCATGCTTTCTTGTGACAGGTCCCAGCACCCACACAGTGTGAAAATAGCATATCTGGAGAACCAAAGATCTTCAGCAATATTTTGAGTTAGTTGCTGGCAGTTTAAAAAATGCAAAGGACATTTAATTATGTCGTTATAGTCAGATAACGATGAACTGGGCTGATCCATACAATTGACTGCTTCTGTCCACAAATTAAGCATGAAATCATTAAATTCTTACTTCATAGCTTTATCAGTTGCAAGAAATCCACCTTTAAGCTAGGATAAAAAAAACCCATACAAGTATATTGGTGATGTGGGAAATGAAAAAAGCGTTATATCAATAAGTTGCTTAACAGCATTTTCCTCCTCCCAGTTGCGGATGGTATTTTCCCGTGTTATGTGAAATGAATAGAATTGTACATCAGCATCTCAGCTGATGAAATGTTCACACAGTGTACAGAGTCAAACTCAGGTTTGCCACCAAGAGGCCATTTAAGAAGAAGTGACTTGGTGAATATTATACAGCCACGAGAGTGGCTGTATACTACAGTCAGCATGGATTTTTCGCATTCCGCAATGTTAAATTGAAAATACCCCCATGCCATCCTGATGCTTCCCAGAAGCTCATTTCAAAACAAAACCTTACAAAACATATAGTCCTGAACTCAGAAACGCCTGCTTAACAACCCTCTAAATTTTCATGCCAATACACAAAACAGTCAGAGAGAATTGAGAGTTCAAAGCGTAAAAAGAGAGAGAAAAGAACCAGACCCCTTTTGGACTTTTTTCTGTCAAATTATGAGTTCTCATATTTTGTTGAAATTCATTAAAAATCAGCCATGTTCACACAGTACCTGTAATCTTATTACTGGCCCTGCCCCGTACTCTGACCTTCATCTTCTGCAGTTTAAAAGTTTGAAAAATGCCTAATTAAATCAATTAATTTAAGAAAGTTAGCATGGAACTCAATGATAAGGCCGGGCATGCTGAGTAAAAACCAATTGTCAGTGTTCTAAAAGCCAGACTCACAGCTGCTTGCCTAATCAGGGGGCCACACCCACACCAGACATTTATTTCACTTGAGATAGTCATGGCTTCCCCCAAAGAATCCTGGGAAGTATAGTTTGTGAAGGGTGCTGACAGGAGACTCTTACTCCCCTGACAGAGCTCTAGTGGCCAGAGTGGTTTAACAGTCAGTCGCTCTGATTGAAGTTCTGTCAGGGGAATAGGGCATCTCCTAGCAACTCTCAGCACCCTTCACTAATTACACTTCCCAGGATTCTTTGGGAGAAGCCATGACTGTCTAAAGTGAAATAAAGATCTGGTGTGGATGTGGTCAGGGACAGCTTTGGTTTAAATTTTGGTGAGAGGCTACATGTGCCTGCTGTAGAATAAAGAGGTGAGGGAAACCCTGAAAAAGAGTGATACTTTTCACAATGTTTTCCTTTTGGAAAGGAAAGGGGCATCCCCTGTGCACAGTGCCCACCCATCCAATCTTCTCTCCTCCCCTCCCCTTCCTTCTTCCTCCCTGCCCCTCCCCCAGATCAGTTTCACCCATCCTAAGCATGATTGCACAGGCGTAAATCCTACTGAACTAAAAAAGCATGTAAATGATCAAACCTGCCCTCCCTCCCTCCTCCCTCCTATCTCCTTCCTCTTGCCCCTTCCCACCCCCTTCCTTCACCCCTCCCTTCTCCTCTCCCATCCCCTTCCAATCCCCTCCTTCCCCTCCTCCTCCTTCCCCCTCGCCCATGGTCAGTTTTACCTATCCTAAGCATGATTGCACAAGAGTAAATCTCACTGAACTCAATAAGCATGCAAATGGTCAATTCATTCTCAGCAAACTTGCACAGGATCCCATTTCTTACCTCCTGGGTTATAAAGCAGGGAAATTCACTAATAGGCAAAAAAAACCTTGCAGTTTAAGAATGTACCTATAGCCAACAGATATTTCTATCAAACTTTAAAAAGCAGGGAAATTGAGCAGCTATAGTGAATGCACCAGGGGAGCAGGATACCTGACCTCTCTGAGATATTGTACTGCCCTAAAATTTGTAAAAATGCAAACACAATTTGGGTTGGTCTTTCACAGTCCTGCACAGGAAGTGGGAAGTGGATTGGACTGTGAAAGGCCAACCCAAATTGTGTTTGCATTTTGACAAATTTGTAGGGCAGTACAATATCTCAGAGAGGAGGTCAGGTCTCATGCTCCCCTGGTGCATTCACTGTAGCTGCCCAATTTCCCTGCTTTTAAAAATTTGATAGAAATATAGGTACGTTCTTAAACCACAAGGTTTTTTGCCTGTTAGTGAATATTATGTATATGTTTGTGTGTTTGTATGTAAATTTGTTTGTTTCATTTACATTTTACATTTAATGTTGTTGTTTTTTAATGTATTTTAAGGTCTGTTTTTATGATGTTTTAAAGTGTTTTTAGCGCTTCTGCTTGCTGCCCTGGGCTCCTGCTCGGAGGAGGTGTGGGATATAAATCAAATAAATAAATAAATAAATAAATAAATAAATAAATAAATAAATAAATAAATAAATGGTTATGTTCATAGTACACATATCATAGATGTACATTTAAAGAATATAATATGTGAAGTGCCCCCCCCCCAAAATCAAATAATCACTTGGGAGTTGTACAAAAGGTTTGTGTCGGAAAGCAGATATTCCCATTGCTTCTGTATTAGTTTGAATCTGAGTAGGCAGTTTTTGAGGTTGCAGTGAAGAAGCATGCTCTGCTTTGTGTGGATGACACTGGAAGTCAAAGTCTGTTCACCCTCTATGAATATGAGTCTAACTACCTTAGCACTGTCTGACAGAAACAAATTCCTTTCTGTATGAAGAAAGGTTTATAATCCATTTCCTTTTCCTTTAGGATTGCTAACAATTCATTATCTGAATCAAGATAAACCTATTTATAATGGGTGATATCCCAATGCTGTCTGCCCACTGACAGAAGGAATCCAACTGCAGAATGGTGAAGGGATCCAAATCCCCCCCCCCAAGAATTCTGCTCCAGAATGTTGGGGGACTCTGTGCCAGATTTAGGAGGGTGCAGAGGCTACTGGGGAAGGGAGAAATATTTAAAAACTGGTCGTCCCCCCTCCCCATTCCACCAACAGATTCCTTCTATCAGCTGATGGACAGCACTGGATGAGAACCTGAGAAGAGCCCTACTGGATCAGACCAAAGGCCCATCTAGTCCAGCATCCTGTTTGGACAGTGGTTAACCAGATGCCTATGGGATGTCTGCTACATGAACACAAGAGCACTCTCCCACTTTTGCTCCCCAGCCACTGGTATTCAGATGCCTACTACCTCCAGTGCCAGAGACAGAACACCACCATCTTGGCTAATAGCCTTTGATAGAATTATCTCTCACAAATTTGTCTCAGTCCCCATTAAAACTATCCAAGCTGGTGGTCATCACTACATCTTAGTAGGAGTAAATTCCATAATTTAACTGTGAACTGTGTGAAGAATCTCCTTGGTCTGTCCTAAATTTTCCAGCATTCAGCTTCATTGAATTATAGTTTCTAGTGTTTTGAAAGAGAGAGAAAAACCTCTCTATCCACTTTATCCGCCCATGTATAATTATGTTCGTCTCTATCATGCCCCACCTTACGTGCCTTTTGCAAAATTAAAAAGACCCAAATGTTGTAACCTTTAGTGATAGGGGAGGTGTTTCAGCCCCATGATCATTTTAGTTGTGCACGTTTTCTAACTCTATAATACCCATAGGTTTGTATATCAGCATTATGATATTGGCAGTTTTATTTTCAATTCATTTTCTAATGATCCCTAATATGGATTTTGTCTTTTTCACAGTTGTCACACACTGAGTTGACATTTTCATCAAGGTATCCACCCACTTGCACTGATACCCATCCAGCTCCATGGTAATGGTGAACATGGACTAACCACAGGATAGAATATGCTACCATATCAATATTCCCTAAATAACATGTCTGTTAAGGGTATGGTTCTGGTGTTTTGGAGCTTGAGTGAATTTGGAAAGCCCTTAATGCAACATCTTCCAATATAATATGTTTCAGTTTAAATATGTTAAATGGAGTGGTTTTTCTAATTAATTGAATATTCTATATGCTTGGTAATCCTATCTTTAATAATGCTTTCCACCAGTTTTCCTGGAACAAACATTAAGCTAAAAAGCCTGTAATTTCTCAGATCCCCCTTTTTAAAAATTGGCATTACATTGGCCACTTTCCAGTCCTCAGATATGGAAGCTGATCTTAGGGAGAAGTTTACAGATTTTTGTTATAAGATCAGCAGTTTCACATTTGAGTTCTTTGAGAACTCTTGGTTGGATGCCATCTGGATATGTTCATTTTTAATTTGTCAATAAAGCCAGAAATTTGTCTTTTGTTCAAATAGATGGATACTATCTAATTATTTTTATTCAAGGAGCTCAGGGTAGCATACATTGATTTCCCCATTAAGTTGAGAAGATATGACTTGCTCCCCCATGGCAACCCACCCAATGAACTTTGTGGTTTGGCAGGGTCACAGGCAGCAGATGTCGGCAGGGCAGCACGTGGAGGGCTTCTCTGGTCTCATGGATTCCCAACACTGCAGGTTATTGCTGCTGACCAAGAGGGAGGGGAGTAGGAGAGCAATGGAACCCCACCTGTGCCACCCCACCAGCTTCTACTGGTCCCAGGTCCAATTTGATATTCTATTCCCTACACCACAATGCCTTTCAAAATTCAGGATGCAAAAGCTGAAAGATTGGTCAAACCAAAACGCAGGAAGTAGGGTTCTTACCCCTTTTTAGGCTTGGTTACCTCTTCATTTAGCAGAGAGGGGTGAACCTCCAGGTGTCTTCTGCTCTTGTAGGCTTCAATGGTCAGGAATAGTGGGAATTGTAAAACACCTGAAGGGCCACAGGTTCTTTATCCCTGATTTAGCCAACAGAAGTCATATTATGGACCTTCGGGTTGTGTGTGTGTGTGCATGTGTGGAGGGGAGGAGATATCAGGTTAGGTGTCAGTAGCAGCAAGGTGGCAATAAAGAAATTAAAGTCCCAGCTTTTGGGTGGATAAAGGGTATGGAGTGCAAACTCCCTGCTCCTCATCCTGAATGCCTGATTGGTGGGGTATCATCTTTGTTTTGCTAGCTGCTAGATAATGTCCAGAGCTCTGTCCAGCTGAAACAATGCATACCTTGAATCCTGTTCCTGCACACATATAGCTCTTAGCAAAATTGTGTGCTATATCAATTAGCAGTTTTAAATATTTAAAGCTGTAATCAAACTCCCATTAAAGTAAACCCTTTGTAGACTTTAATAGGATCTCATTCCATCTGTTCAGCAGCTCACAGAACGGCAAGTCAACCACCAACAGTTATAAAAAGGAGATTTTTTGGAACATAAAATGTGTGTGTGTGTGCATGCGTATGCTTAAAACATGTACAGTATTAAGAAAAGAACCACATATTCCCAGTATTCATCCTGCAATGTTGTGTTGCTGGGAAAATGTGATTTCATGTGTAAGCTGGAAGAAAATAATTTTGATTGCACTCCAAAGCTGAACAGCTTCTGCATATTCCTTGAAAACCCAGAAAAGCTCTCAAAAGCTATGTATGTGCTGTGAATATTTGTCATCACTATAATTATTATTTATTCTACCACTTTTTAAAAAAGATATCATAAAAAACACAAAAAACAGACAACATACAAATCAACCACCAGCATGAAAACCTAATAAAAGTTAGAATTCCAAAGCAGCAGATATATCTTTAAAAATATACAGATATCTTTAAAACCAGCTGATTTAAAATCACACAATAAAAGTCAATAAAAGAAATGTTTCCAAAGACCAGCAATGGGGCACTCCATAGGTTCTCCAGAAAACATGCATACAAGACTACAGTATTCAAGCAAGATCTTTTCATGCAAGGTCACAGGTAGAGCTGGCATTGTCCCTGTAGTGTTCAAAGTATTCTTCTTGGTGTCAGAAGCAAGGCTGGAATTATCCACCTGTTTGTGCAACAGAGGAAAATGGAAATATGATTTTCCAAATGGTTAAGATTTAGAGTATCTGTGAAGTTGTGTTTGTCAAAGCATGTTGTCAATTCCTAATGTATATTGCCTCTGATGAATAATCTCTTCCAATTTTTCATTAAAGGATCAAAGGGGAAAAAAGATATAAACCTGAAATATAAAATGATATATTGGCAAACTCAAGTAACTTATGAGTGCGACAGGTGTTGGTTAGGAGGAAAGGTGAGCATACAATGCCAGTTTCTTCTGGCAGCCAAATAACAGAATGCTAATGGCATCATATGGCCAAGAAATCATCTATGCACACAGTAGGAAGAGTGAAACTGAGTTAATTAACAGGAAGCAGACTAATGCTTTTGGTTTTCAGAAATGTGCAAATTGATCCCGAGCAAGGCAATTGACTTCACATGGTATCTGAAAGCCTCCAGAGTAGTTACCTAGTCTAGATTCAGTTATCTAGTTTATGCTGCTACATGAATCGGATAATGGTGAACAATGCAGGAAATATGTGACGTGAAGAAAGGTAGTGTGGCATATGAACAGAGATGATGATCTTGGATCAAACTCTTTTTCGATCTATGAAAACTGTGTTTTGAGTCTAGCCTGGAGAAGCTGGGAATTGGGGGGGACATGCAGAGAGGTCTGCTGCCTGCATGATGGCTTCAGGATGCCTCCTATAAGCCTGATGGAAAAGCAAGATCTGTTGGACTGCTAATGCTTTGAACCCCTCCATCTTATTATCAGGCTGTGTGTGTGTAAATAATCCATATATCATAAAGACACCACCGTCTCCGCTGACTTTCATTCCAAAGAAACCAAACTTTGGGTAAGTGCAGGAACTCCTTGAAGTCTCAGATTGCTTGGAGATTTGGGTGGCGTGCAACATTATGCACTTGTCACCCTTCAACCAGATGCATATTCTGCATATTTTTGGCACATGCTAAAGGCCTTCCTGTTCACCCAAGGGTTGGTGCCCTTGTTTAGTCACTATGGGGGTTAGAAACTATTATTTTATTACAGTATTTGTTTTATGTTTTTTATTATTCATGGCATGATTTTATCTTTTGTACACCCTTTTAATATTTTTAAATAACCCGCAGTATCTGTGTTAATTAATTAATTAATTGATTGATTAATTAAATAAAATGGGCCCTCTGTATGTAAAGATATAGCATGCATAGAGCTCCTTCATACAACCGGGGATCCTTATTGTCCCAAGTTCATGTGGAACAGCTACGGTGGCTTGTCAGCCTCAGCCTTAGAGCTCTGATGTTGTTTCAGCAAACATCAAACTGAGACTGAGCCCTGCGTAACAGGAGCAGCAGCCTCCCAATTGCGAGTTCCACCTTTACTGGAAGGTGCCTTTTCAGTGAAAGGGCCCCAGCCCAGTCCATTCTATCTGACTCCTACTTAGATGGATCACTGAGGCCTCTGTGATGGAGCCCTCTGAGTTTGAGGATGGTGATACTACATTCTTGGGCCGGAGCACAGGCACCAATGGTTCATCTAGTGGACATGCTTCTGGGGCTGGCCTTGCATCCCCTTCCCCTTCTGTTTCAGAGTTGTTGCCCTCATGTCCTGAAGAGGAGGAATCTTACTTGTCATGACAGGAGCTCTGCCTATATTAGTACATGCATAGGGCCCCTTTACATGGCTGTTGAATGTGTGTTTGAAGTGAGCATGGCTGGTCTGTGCATCATCCAGGGTTGGGTTGGGGCTATGCAGTGCAATGTGTGAAAAGGGGGCTACGTGAAACCCCCTCCTTATCCCACAGCCATAGTAAACTTCTTTCAATGTATCCTGATCCATATATTTTTATCCAGCATGGAAACTGAAGAATGTATATATTCATATCTTTAGCGTGCGCAGGGATACTTATAATAAAGGGATGATTTATGTGTGTCTCCATCAATTCCTTACAGGCCTTCCTTACATCAAATTCTTTCATTAAAGCAGATGCTCTTCTTTTGCTGTCAGAGAAGACAACGTTTTTTCTCTTCCAAAGCACGAGACGCAGCTATGACAACAGAGAGGCCTGCATTTGTCTCTACCTCCTTCAATTCCATTGCCAGCTGAAGAGCTTTAAGTGGCCTGTGAGCAACACTGGAGCCTCCATGCAGTCACTCAGCTGAACTAAGCTGGCTACTCAGCCCTGGGAATTGAGCAGTCTGCATGTTAACAGGCAATGCTCCCTTATGTTTTGATGTTTTGGCGGTGTTGTGATTGCTACTGCTTTCTTACAGTCAAAACATACATTTGCCATAACTTTGAGCCTGTGAAGACTAATTGAAATAAATCAGCCATGACCACTCAGGGTCAATTGTGACAGTGAGGCCAGAGTAATGGAATGTTGTAATTAGTTGCCTTTACATGGGTGTCCACCTGAATCTTTCTGCACAGACTGGGCTGTGGCAGGGTTGCCTAAGTAAGTATTTGCATGCAAACTAGTGATATTTGATCTACCTCCACATCAAGTGCTTCCATAACTTTAAATATTAAAGAAGTCAAGAGTCTCCAGTGGATTCCAGCCGGCAGTTAGATTCAGATTTTATTATCAGCAATGGGTCTATAACAAGCCTGAACTGTCCTCTCAGATTAGCTATGCCTCACTAGGCGTCTGCTCCACTTATACCACTTACCCCTGCAGTGACTGAAAACGGAAGAGGCTGTCTGCAGGCTTTCACTTGCTCTTGAAGCTGCCTGCATTCAAGACTGCTCACATGATTGTGTTCATGCAATGCATGCAGGTTCCAGAATGCCTGGACGTTATTTTTACATGTGATGGTAAAATGAAAGAGGTGAAATTTAGAGTGAGAAGTCTTTCTTTCTTTCTTTCTTTCTTTCTTTCTTTCTTTCTTTCTTTCTTTCTTTCTTTCTTTCTTTCTTTCTTTCTTTCTTTCTTTCTTTCAGGAATTGTTTGAATTACCAGTGGATAAACTGGAATGATTTCTTCAACAAAACAAAACAAAACACCTTTGTGTTATTTTTATGGGAAAAAGAATGGGGATTTCCTGGTAGTTTTGTGGTGCTATATTGGGTGTAGATAATTATTGTTGCGCGCCTCCCCAATCTCCGAACGGTGAGATTTCTGGGGTCCCTGTGGTCATCCAGGGTTTGGTTTCCTTTGGGAAGAAGGTCAGTGGAGACTGCGGTGTCTTTATGAAATATGGTTTGTTTATTTACACACATTCCAACCTGAGCTTAGGATGGAGGGGGTTCAAGGCATCAGCAGTCCAATATCCAGCTTTTCCATCTGGGTTGCAGGACGCATCCTAAAGCCATGGTGCAGAGGGATAGCCTCTCTGCCTGCCTCCAGCCCCAGCCATTCTCTAGACACAACTAAAAACACTCAAAGCACAAACTTCTGCTAGTGGCCAGGAAGGGGGGGGCTCTCCTGAAGAGTTTCAATGACAAAAGGGTCTTCCTGGCCCATTCACCAGGTGCTGGGCAACTGATAGACCCATTATCCCACCTGGCCACTCTGTTAGCTTAACAAAGGAGAGACTCATCTGACCAGCAGAGCGAGTTCCTCATTCCAAGGCACAGGATTCCAAATCAGAGACTGGAAAGGGGATCCACAGGGATCATCCATTCCAACCCCCATGCTCATAACATTATTTATAGGGTTAAACAAGCAGCAGATAGATAGGCAAGTCTCTGCTCTGAAGAAGTTTACATTTTTTTAAAAAAAGACTTTTGGGAAGGCATAAGACGATGGGGAAAGATAGACAAGGTTGGTAAAGGAGGAATTGAGGTCAGTGACAGAGTACGACATTTAAATTTTGCTGTTAGAATCTGTGATATTTTGTAAGGGCTGTTTCAGTGGTGTGTGGATGATCATAAGGGGTTGAGAGGGAAGAGAGAGTTAAGACAGATAGAAAGAGCAGCATTCTAGAAGCTGGGAGGCAAAAGAAAGAAAGCAAGAGATCATAAGGTAGTTAGAAGGCAAAGATGAGATGTTGGAGAACAGAACAGAAAAGGAAGCGGAAATTCCTGTAGTTCACATGCTCATTTGTGGTCAGGAATGAAAATCAGTCAAGTGAATATGATTAATATTTGTTAACATCATTGTTGTTGTTTTTAAGTCTGCAAATGATATG
Source organism: Rhineura floridana (assembly GCF_030035675.1). Classification (NCBI taxonomy): domain Eukaryota; kingdom Metazoa; phylum Chordata; class Lepidosauria; order Squamata; family Rhineuridae; genus Rhineura; species Rhineura floridana. Next base: position 131,379,236 of record NC_084484.1, on the reverse strand, counting down.
TAATTAATGACTTTTAAAAATGTTGATTTGATGTTTTCTTTCAATTGAAATGAATGTAAGTTACATAAATACTTACATAAGTTGCATAACTTAGGTTAAACAGCGGACAGCAAGATGAAATTTATTTAGCAGACACTAAACTGGAAACAGCTGATTGTGACAAATCCAGATTGGAACAGAAACCGTCAAGGGAGTTTTTTGTTGTTGTTTCAAAATGGGGGTGACAGAAACATGTATGAACACATTATGTTGCAATCCTAGACACACTTACTTGGGAGTAAGTCCCATAGAACCCATTGACATGCACAGGACTGCACTGTTGTCTATGATGGAGAAGAAGAGATGGATAAATAATAATAATAATAATAAAATTTTATTTCTATGTCGCCTATCTGGCCGGGTCAGCGACCACTCTAGGCAACGTACAATCGGAATTAAATACAACATATAAAATGCAACATATAAACCAACAACTTCGATCTAAAATTAATCTAAAACCACCCACAGCTGTAGCAAGATAAAAGTTAGTCTACCCCCGGGATCTGGTAGGCCTGCCTGAACAGCCAGGTTTTCAAGGCTCGGCGGAATGGATAACAATGTGTGTGGATAATGAAGGAAGAAGTAATATAACCAGGAACTGGAATGGAATAAGATCAAGGAGGGGAGAGAAGGACAGCCAAAGAACAATCTCATCAAGAGATACTGAGGAGAAGGAGGAGGGAGGTAGAAGAGAAATGTGAGAAAGAGGGATTGGATAAGGGAGGGGGAGAGAGAGGTAAAGCATTTGGAATATACATAGCTATGCTGTGATGGAAAAGCGTGGAAGACTATGAAACACCACTCCCCACCCTCCTCATTGTACATATCTCCCTAGCACACCTGTCCCCAAGGTGGTGCCCTCCAGATATTTTGGAGCACAACACATCAGTTCCAGCCACCATGGCCGAAAGCTGAGTTTTTAGTATTACAGTGGAAGCTGGTCATAATGCAGTTTGCTGTACCACGGATTTGGATATATCACAGTTATGACAATGTCCCCAAATACGATGCTGTATACAGTACTACGATTTTGTTATAACACTGGACCCCTATAATAATAATATAATAATAATAATAATAATAATAATATTTAATTTGTTTGTCGCCTATCTGGCAATTAGCCACTCTAGGCGACGTACATTAAAAAAGATAAAATACAATAATTTCAGATGCAATCACATCCTTTGTCCCCTCATCCTTGCATTATAACAAGCTTCCACTGTAGTATTACATTTATATCCCATGTTTCTTCCAAAGAGCTCAAAGTGGTGCACATGGTTTTCCTCTCCCCCATTTTATCCTCACAACAACCCTGTGAGGTAGGTTAGAGCAAGAGACAGGGAAGGTGAAACTCGGGGGACTTGACCCTGGTCTCATAGGTCCTAGTCCAACATTTTAACCACAACACCAGGTGTTTGTTTATTTACTTATTCATTAAAATAATCTGAATCCTGCCTTTCGTCGAATGAGCAAAGGGCAGGACACATTATACCCAATAAAATGTATGCACAAATAAAACATCAACAGGGCAGATTAGAAACTACATTAGTAATAATCTAGGTGTTTCAAAGTCATACGTTTGGGGCTGTCCATGGCATCCTTACGCAGATATCGTAGGCTGGTGTTACGTTCTGTGTTTTTAGAGACTAGATGGTAGAGGGCAAAATCCTCACCCAGGCCACTGCCCAGTGGGACTGAATGGAATGGCGGGGCCACCAGCACACCCACAGTCCTCTTGTGCACTGGTGAAGGTAGGGGTTGGCAGACAGATCACTGAGCCAGCCTAGAGCTAGTGCAGTGACCATGCCCGAATCAAGACTGATGCTATCAACTGGTACCAGCAGGACCAGTTCAGGATTCAACAGATTCTGCACTGGTTGACACAAACACACACACCACCCTTGGAATACTTCATTTGGGGGCTTTCCACTGGCTGCTAGTGTCAGCACTTCTGCCAGCAGCCACACCCACTCACCTGCCCTCAGAAGGTAGAAGACCTTGATGGAGTGAGGCTGGCATCACTCAGCAGCCAGTGAGAGGCTGGTGAAGGCCAGCAGGGCTGGGTGGAGAGACATCTCCACCTACCCACACATACCCTGGCCGGCACAAAGGATTGCTCTGGAAGAATGGAACAATTTTTTTTGAAAAGAGGTAAATGAAAATATACAATTGCTTGAGTTCAAATGTAAAATCCTAAACATTAGCTCTTAGTCCAAGTAACACTTGTGTATTCCTTGACCTATTTATGTACGTTGGGCAGTTAATTACACTCATGATTAATGTTCAAGAACCCTTCAGGTAAAATCCTGGTTTTACTAATAGCAATCTGTTATTATTTTCATTATTAACATTGCTCATAAAGTATTCTCCTAAACATTAAAATGTCTCATTACTATAATGGGAATGGGTAAAAAACAGAAACAATATCCAGCTTCCATAACAACTATAAACTGCAATGATATATTCCATATGGCCAATATCTATCTCAGGCTTATCTGTCATCAGAATAAGGAGGAGCTTCAGCCTGCAGAAGCAATAAAAACCTAAATTAATTAGATCAATAAATCCATCATGGAGAAAATGTTTTTCAGTACATTAATTGACCATGTGACAAATGGCTGGTTCAAATTTAACAGAATTTGCACATAGAAGGGCAAGAATAATTAAGGGAAAACTACACTGCTCAGAAAAGTTAGGGCATGCATGCAGCCCTGTTCTTTTGGCACTGTAATTGAATGAAGCATCTTATGATGAGAAGTGGGGAAAGTCAGATACAGAACTAATTTCGGATAGAGACAAACTTTTTTTTTAAAGAAAGCTAAAGGTGTTGTTTTGGTGGTGCTTTTGATATTATTGACCATGTTATCCTTCTGAGCCAACTTAGTAAGATGGGTATTGGAGGTACTGTTTTACAGTGGTTCCAATCTTACCTCCAGGGTACTTTTCAGAGAATAGCACAGGGTGATTATCTTTTGCCACCCTGGCAGTTGTGCTGTGTGGTGCCTCATGGTACCATCTTGTCCCCCATGCAGTTTAACATCTATATGAAGCCCTTGGGAGCAGTCATCAGGAGCTTTGGGGTGAGGTGTCAGCAGTACGCTGACGATACCCAGCTGTATTTCTCCGTAACATCTGAAACAGGAGAGGCCGTGCAACCCTGGACCATTGCCTGGACTCAGTGGTGGGCTGAATGAGGGCCAATAAACTCAGTCTGAATTCTAGCAAGACGGAGGCACTGTGGGTTGTTCCCGAGTTCAGATAATTGGTCAGTTGCCTACTTTGGATGGGGTCATACTACCACTGAAATAGCAGGTTCATAGGCTGGGGTGCTTCTGGATTCATCTTTGTTGCTAGAGGCCCAAAGTGACCTGAGTGGCTAGGAGTGCCTTTTATCAGCTTCAGCTAGTAAGATAGCTGCGGCTGGTTCTGGACTGGGATAGCCTGACCACTATTGTCCATGCACTAGTAACCTCCAGGCTAGATTACTGTAATGCGCTGTATGTGGGCTCACTTTGAGGTTGGTTTGGAAGCTGCAGCTGGTGCAAACTGCGGCAGCATGACTGCTCACTGGGCAGGGTATCACCAACATGTCAACCTGCTGCTGAAAGAATTGCACTGGCAGCCTATTAGCTACCAGGATCAGTTGAAGATTCTGGTTTTGGTGTACAAAGCCCTATACAGTTTGGAACCAGAATACCTGAAAGATTGTCTTACCCCTTATATACCCGGTCACTACGCTCTGCAGGTGAGGACTTCCTTCAGATACCATCTTATCAGGAGGTATGTTCTGCACATCACAGGAAATGGAACCCTTTGGAATTCTCTCCCCTTACATGTTAGACAAGTGCCATCTCTGTTATCTTTTCGGCACCTACTGAAGACCTTTCTCTTTCAACACGGTTTTAAGTAGAGACCTTATCCCAGTCTGGTCTGTGTTGGAATTGCTTTTTAAGGCATTTTCAAAGCTTTTTTAAAAAGATGTTTTTAAAGATGTATTGTTTTAATATATTTTAAAATCTGTTTTTATCATATTTTAGAGTGTTTTTATTGTTTTTGTTTGCAGCCCTGGTCTCCTACTGGGAGGAAGAGTGGGATATAAAATAAATAAATAAATAAATAAATAGACAAGAGCCCAACTTGGAGACACCATGGAGGGACCCTGGAACCTTCTGCATACAAAGCTGCTACTCTGCCACTGAACTGCAGCCCTACCCTTTCTAAATCCAGCTTGGACATCTGGCATTTCTTGCTCCATATATGGTTAGAGCCTTTGCTGTAGAGCATTACTTGTATGGGATATTAAGGCAATAGTTCGATAATTACTGCATTCCCTGTGATCCCCTTTCTTTGGAATTGGAATGTATATTGAACGCTTCCAGTCTGTGGGCCATTGTTTGGACTGCCTTTAAGTTGATCCCAACTTATGGCTACCCTATGAATAGGGTTTTCATGGTAAGCGGTATTCAGAGGGGGTTTACCATTGCCTCTCTCTGAGACTAGTCCTCCCCAGCTGGCGAGGGCTTGCTCAGCTTGCCACAGCTGCACAAGCCAGCCCCTTCCTTTTCTGCAACTGCCAGCTGGGGGGCAACTGGGCTCCTTGGGACTATGCAGCTTGCCCATGGCTGCACAGGTGGCAGGGCACGTAACCCCTGAGCCACTCACTGTGTGGGTGATCTTTAGCTGGTCCTTGACACCCAGGAGACACGAGCAAGGGATTTGAACTCACAGACTCTGGACTCCCAGCCAGGCTCTCCTCCTAACTGTGCTATACCAGCTTAGTTTTCCATATTTCTTGACAGATTTTTGTCAAAATTTGGACAGATTCATTCTCAGTAGCTTGTAGCAACTCTTATTGGTATGCCATCTGTTCCTGTTGGTTTGTTTCTTCCAAGTATTTTAAGAGCAGCTTTCATCTCACATTCTAAAATTTCTGTTTCTTCATCATACAGTTCCACCATGAATGAATGTCATCCTTGCATCTCTGTTCTTCAGTGTATTGCTTCCATCTTCCTTTTATTTCATCTTGGTCAGTCATTTTGTGTTCCCCTGTTGATTATTCAATATCCCTACTCTTGGTTTAAATTTCCCTTTCATTTCTCTAATCTTTTGGAATAGGGCTCTTGTTATACCTTTTTTGTTGTCCTGTATTTCTATAGAATAACTATTGTAATAGTCCCTACGTACTAGTCACTGTATTATTTCATTTAAGGTTCTGACCATATTTCTATCTCCTTTTGCTTTTGCTTTCCTTCTCTCTTTAACCATTTTAAGAGTTTCGTCAGCCATCCACTGAGGTCTTTCTTTTTAATTAGAGGTATTGTCTTTTTGCATTCTTCCCTGATAATGTCTCTGACTTCACTCCATAGTTCTTCTGGTTCTCTGTCAACTAAATTTAAAGCCTCAAATCTGTTCCGTATTTGAACTTTATATTCTTCTGGGATGTTATTTAAATTGGATTTTGGCATTATGATTGCTTTATTGTTCTTCTTTTGCTATTGGCATACCAATAGAGTTGCTACAAGGTACTGATTCTGTCCAAAGTTTGACAAAAATTGTCAACAAATATGGAAAACTAAACAATGGCCCACAGACTGGAAGCTTTCGATATACATCCCAATTCCAAAAAAAGGGGATGCAGTAATTATTGAACTATTGCCTTAATGTCCTTAATATCCTATGCAAGCAAAGTAATGCTCAAGATTTTGCAACAAAGGCTCTTACCATATATGGAACAAGAAATGCCAGATGTCCAAGCTGGATTTAGAAAGGGAAGAGGCACCAGATATCATATCACAAACATACTTTGGATAATGGAATGGACCAAGGAATTTCAGAAGAAATCACCCTGTGCATCATAGATTACAGCAAAGCCTTTGACTGGGTAGATCATGAAAAACTTTGGAATGCTTTAAAAGAAATGGGAGTGCCACCTCATGTGATTGTCCTGATGCGCAACCTATACTCTGGACAACAGGCTACTGTAAGGACAGAATATGAAACCGATTGGTTCCCAATTGGAAAGGGTGTAAGACAGGGATGCATTTTATCACCCTGTTTGTTTAATCTATACGCAGAACATATCATACAGAAAGCAGGATTGGATCAAGATGAAGGAGGTGTGAAAATTGGAGGGAGAAATATCAATAATTTAAGATATGCAGATGATACCATACTACTAGCAGAAACCAGTAATGATTTGAAACGAATGCTGATGAAAGTTAAAGAGGAAAGCAGAAAAGTAGGACTGCAGCTGAACATCAAAAAGACTAAAGTAATGACAACAGAAGATTTATGCAACTTTACAGTTGACAATGAGGACATTGAACTTGTCAAGGATTATCAATACCTTGGCACAGTCATTAACCAAAATGGAGTTAGTCAAGAAATCAGAAGGAGTCTAGGACTGGGGAGGCAGCTATGAAAGAACTAGAAAACGTCCTCAAATGCAATGATGTATCGCTGAACACTAAAGTCAGGATCATTCAGACCATGGTATTCCCGATCTCTATGTGTGGATGTGAAAGTTGGACAGTGATAAAAGCGGATAAGAGAAAAATCAACTCATTTGAAATGTGGTGTTGGAGGAGAGCTTTGTGCGTACCATGGACTGCAAAAAAGACAAATAATTGGGTGTTAGAACAAATTAAACTAGAACTATCACTAGAAGCTAAAATGATGAAACTGAGGTTATCATACTTTGGACACATCATGAGAAGACATGATTCACTAGAAAAGACAATAATGCTGGGAAAAGCAGAAGGGAGTAGAAAAAGAGGAAGGCCAAACAAGAGATGGATTGATTCCATAAAGGAAGCCACAGACCTGAACTTACAAACAGGGTGGTTTATAACAGATGCTCTTGGAGGTCACTGATTCATAGGGTTGCCATAAGTCATAATCGATTTGAAGGCACATAACAACAAATTGTTCTTCTTTAGCTTAACTCTGATTTTTGATATTACTAGTTCATGATCTGTACCGTACTCTGCTCCTGGTTTTATCATATCAAACTAACAATAGTGACTTTAATCTTTCCCTATATAGATTGTGGCTTGGCTTGCTATCTTGACTTACATAGAACTATTAACTTTTATAGACATACTTTGTGACTAGATTATTTATTTATTTCAGAATTAATAATCCACTCTAAATTCAGAGAATACCTAAACAGTAGAAATAGAATATAGCACATAATACAGATCATAAAACGGTATTAAAACATAAAAAATAGCATGGCTGAGTGGCTCAGTAATCCTTTCTTTGGATAGGGAGTTAGGCTAAGGGTCCAGCATATTTCTATTCTTTAAGGGATAATACTATGGTTGATATGTACTCTTACTTAAATGGATGCATTTTCTAGACCTAACAATGAAATCATTAGTCAGGGCATTTTAAAATACTGAACATTTTTAGATCAGAAAAAAGCAGTAGAAAAAATCCTCCTCTCCTCCTCGTTCTTTTTTTTTCTTCTGAAAGGGGGAAAATGTTTTCTTATCCTTTTTAAATTTATTTTGTTCTAGTTGAATCTTAATGAACTGTAATGCTGAAATATTGAAATAAAAGAAATTTCAAAATAAAAAAGAAAACTAACTTTTACCAACTGTGATGTTGAAATATTGAAATAAAAAAATTGAAATATAAAAGAATGATCTGGATTTCTGTACTAAGGAAGTGTCCAGTTTGCTTCAATGTGCATGTTAAAGGAAATTATATAAGGACTTTATAAACAGGGGCATGTTGGTTTCCATCCAGCCCTCCAACTGGAAGGGCCATAAAGGTTAGCTTTTAAGAAGTCAAGGAACACTGAGCTTAAAAATGTTGGGTTGTATCTAACGTTATACTTAGAGTCAACCCATTGAAATTAATGGACATGACTGAGGGAGCAATTCTAACCCCTGGATGACAATGGGCTGGCTTGAAGGAGTGGCATAGCCAACACCACATCCATAGCCCCAATGCTTGTGCCAGCCATGGCAAAAGATGAGGGTGCAGAAAAAAAATGTCCCTTCACTGTGCCAGTTCCCCAGCTGGTTCATGAAGAGGCCAGGATTGGGCCCATATTGTGTGATGGCAGCAAGGTCTGCATAAGATCCAGTGGATCCTGTGCCAACCCAGGTCCACTCCCTTTCCTGAAACCCTCCATTTGGGGGGGTTCCTGCTGGCTACTGCTGGCCGAGATGTTGCCAGCAGACACTTCCACCTACCTGTTTTTGTTTTGCCGCACCCCTCACTAGAAGACCTTTCCTACCAATGGCAATGTCCCCAGACTGGTGTAGGCTGGTGGAGCTGGGCAGGGCTGAACAGAGGGATACCTCCACTCCATCCAAACCTCCACCAGCATGGCAGATCAGAAATGTGGATTGCTGTGTTACTTAAGGGCTTATCCAAACGGAGCGGGATAATCCACGGTTTCCATATTCGGTTTGTCATCTGATAGTCCTCACTTTGCCTTTTAGTTCGCTCTTTCCCAATTAAAAAAAACCACTTTTTTGCACCCGCACACGCAGTGGTAAGAAAGATTCTTTTTGCTTTTTCCAAGCTCCGCCTCTAAAACCTCCCCCTATCAACCAATTGGTCAGCAAAAAAATTACGTATGCTCCTCTCCCCCTTTGCAATGAAGCACAATATGGCTGTAAAGGAATTCTCGCCTCGGAAGGAAAGGCTGCTGGTCGGTTTCACGCCTGTCTTGTTTGTATTTGCGATATTATGCTTAAATGAATGTATGCTTTTCTGCCTTTATTGATATTTAAGGAGATACACACGCTGGCAATTGCACTTATTTCTCCAAAAAAGCAAGAAACGTGTCACCCCCCTCCTTCTCCCTTTCCTTCCCATGGAGAATGAAATTGACAAAGCTTTCCGGAGCAGGCGTGAAACCGACCAGCAGCCCTTTTCTTGTTTGTATTTGCGATATTACACTTAAAGGAATGTATGCTTTTCTGATTTGAAGCAAAACCCCCAGCAAGTAGAATGAAATTGACAAAGCTTTCCGGAGGCAGGCTGAAACCGACCACCACCACTTTCTGGCTTGCTATGCATTGCAGATCTCACCCAGAGTGGCCACCCAGTTTGCAGGCTGGCAAAAAATAAAATGCATCTGCGCAGTAGTTGTAGACCCCCCCAACACCCCACCATTGCAATGATTGGTTCAATTTTCCCGGGCTTATTCTCGCACATGTGCAAAAGTGCAGATACATGATTGGCTGGAATGAGGAGAAGGGGCAAGGGGAAACGCCCAAGAACCGCCCATCAGCTGTAAAGTCCGTGGTATTGCATCCTACCTCCTGAAGGCACAGCGGATGATTCCCGATTTTAAACAGGAAATCGCATTTTTGCCGGTATTGCAAGGAGCGTATTTAACCCCTGAAAATGCGTAACAGCGCGAGACTTCATTTGGATGACCGAAAAATAATGAACACACATAGCGGGCATGTCACACATTTTGCAGTCGTCTGGATGAGCCCTAAGTCTATTCATTTCAATGTGTTTACCATGAATAGAACTCTGTTGAATACAACCCACTGAAGTTAAGCTGAAGAAGGTGAAATGCTCTAGTATATTTTATTTTATGTTCCTTTATGCCCAATTCTATATAGATAAAATATAAAAAAAAATTGATACCATTCAGAATTTTGCCTTGTTGGAGTGACCTTGCATGTAGAGATGAAAACCCATACCACACAGTATGTTCCAGTGATCTAAATATAAAATGCAAGACATTCTTCCCCTCTCTGGAAACGAAACATTGAAAAAAACCCAGATTTCAGTTCTACTGTGTTTTAAAGCAGAATAAGAGGTGTAAAATGCAGGGGGAGGAGAGAAAAAACCAGGCAAGATAAAATGTAGCACATGGTGCTTTTGTGTATAAGTAGTATAGCTAAATAGCATTCCCATCAATGCCTATTATTCCCTGCCACCACTGTCTCTGAGCTTAATTTTCTTCCTACTAATAAATATAAGCCATGAACAATGTTGTTTTCACTGTACAACCTTGATTTACCCGTTGTAGTTTAGTTTCATTTTCAAATTAGATGCTATTTCTTGGGTTTATTGTGTGTTCTAATAGCATTTAAATGTGGGGTTTTATTTGGAGAAGCAAGCCAGGAAAATAACTTAAAGTGCCATGCCTGTCTTGCTGAACACTCCCTGGTTTACTGCATTATTAAATATTGTATAAATTATTCAAAGTCCTTTATATCAAACTATTTCTTTTCTTTGCAAACAGCACCAATCTCAACAAATGGGTATTAAGCCCAACACTCCTTCCCCTCACCCCATCACTTTCTCCCAACTCTCTTTTCTATACATCAAAGATATTGGGGAGGCGATTGTATATGTGTGTGTGTGTGTGTTGTGTGTGTAACTAATGAATATATGTGGATAAACACATATGAGTTAAAAAACATCTGTTTAGTAAGAACAGCTTACTGGCATCTGATCCAGCATTATTGTTTCATGAAAATCAAGACCATTTGATGTGAGGATCACAAGTGAATTGCTTGGTGGACTTGTCAAAGATGACTCTGGCAAGGATATGAACGCGCAAACATCATTCCTTAGCAGCTGAGATGGTAACATAAGCCTCTACTGAAAGAAAAACAAAGAGAATGTTGATGCCACATAATACGCAAGCTCTCTCGGTGGATGTTTCGTTAAGCCACATATTATGTCTCTTCCCTTAAGATTCTGGCCCTGCAGATGCTGGGTCATTTGACCAGCTTTACTGACATGAGCAGGCCCCTTAATTCCTCTCTGTCCTTGTACTGATAGTAGCTTCCTATATTTATTTATATATAACTGCTGGGTCAATCTACAAAATGCAAATGCAAATGTTGATGATACTGGAGAATGGAAGAAGTGCATTTAAAAAGCACTTTATGGAATAAACATGCTTGTATTAGGCATGTTTATATGTTTGCAATGCTTTTCTCCTTTCTTGTTCTTGATCCTTGGACATGTTCTGAATACTGTGTGGCTAGATTAGACACACTGCTCTGAACAGTTTAAGGAGGTCTGAGAGTTTTGCAATATATACCATGAATTTCATTCTGAACCCTACCCTTCCCCTGTCCCAATTGCAACAGCAGGGAGATGAACTCAATAGCAAGCAGAGATATAAGGAAACAGAGATGAATAATGGGTGTTTTGGTGGATTGTTGTTTGGAGAGGGGGATTGAATATATAACCACTGATATATTTTTCCATGCGTGCATACACCCAATCTCTGTGGGTAGAAAACATCACATTGTGTCTATAGTTTGCAGGATTTGGGGCTTTGTATTTTACAGTGTAAGTTTTTGAGCTACAAAAACAGCCTAGAAGATTAAAACTCAACCTGAAAGATTAAAAGCCAGAAAGGAAGGACTGACTTATTGTACATCTTGCATGTGGCATTTTCTGCATAAAAACAAAACAAATATCTGCTATATTTTTTGTTAATTTATTAAATAAATCCTCACCTTTCCAACAGGTGCACAAGACGGTTTGTACTACAGGCAAAGTACAGGCAAAACATCATTACTTTTAAAAAGCATCACATACAAATCATCAAAGTAATAAAATTGGTAAAGTCTTAATTCTCAAAAGTTTCAATATTTGAATATTCCAAAAATAAAGCAGAAGTGTAAACAAGACATAGAAGTTACTCCAAAGGCACAACAACATGGAAAAGGCTTGGCCAACTTCCCAAAGGTTCACAGGGAGGAAGCCACATGGGTCACATGGGAGAGAGCCTTCCCTAACTGATGTGTCACTGCCACAGAGGCCCTGTCCCTTGCAGAAGCCAAGGTCTCATCAATCAAGGGAGGCAGCAAGAGTGGGATCCCACCAGATGATCTTAATGTGCAGAGGAGGAATAGATGGACCAGTCAATTCTGGTTTCTCCGAGTGTCTCATTTTTCCAGTCTTACATTCAGTTCACCACATTTTCACATCAATTTGCTTTTTTTGTTTGTTTAAAAGTTCTCATGAAAATTTGTCATCATTTTAGCACCTTTTTCTCCTAATACAGACATTTTTGCAAGCGAGTTTTCCTAATTCATGTGTTTTATGCACTTTTCCTTTATATATATATATATATATGCACGTAATTGTGATTAACCAAACAGGTTTTTATTGTATTAACAAAACGTTTCAGCTTCCGCCTTCATCAGCTGCTAACATACAAATGCTGTTACCAAGGTGGCAGTTATAGAGCTTTGAGGATGGAATGCTTAGAGGGGCTTCATTTGCAGAAGCGAAGTAATGCTGGTACTGTCCTCCAGGTTCAGGCCATGTGATGCCAATGTGTCCAGAGAGTAAATCCAAAAGTTCTCCCTTTTAGTCAATGCTGCTGGATCTGCTGGCGTCTCTATCGCTGTGATGGAATGTAATGAATATATATATATATGTATACATGTTTTAGTTGGAGAACTGCACTGCAGAATTCAGAGAAGGACAAATTTCAAAGGATAACTGAGTTTTGCTTCACATATTGTTTCAGGAAGTGCAAACCAAGTAGATAAAATGCAAGCCAAACTGATTTCTCCCTCATCCCTGTGGCTAAATTGCTCATAGGACTGTGACGGTTCCTAATCTGCTGAAAGTAAGGAATAGATTTTTCTTCTTACTTTGTAATCTGATCCTTTGTATGGAAATGCAAAGGACCAAGAATTTCATTTTGGAAGCTGGCTGTGCAGAGGGTGGCAGGGTGGGGAGAGAGTAATGACTCATCACATGCAACACAATTTAGTCCTATTCTGAAAGGGGAAAAGAGTGATTCCATCAAAATAACCAAGCCACATATTCCTTTTGCACTTTGCTTCCCTCCTGCCCTTCTTTTGAGAAAGAAAGAAAAACAGAGTATTAATGGCATTAATGTTTTCTTGTGGTATATTAATTTACTTCTCAGCTTTAGAATGGTAGGAATTATTATTGTTATTTAGAAAATTTCTTAACTGCTTTATATTCAGAGAATTTCAATGTGATGTACAAAAAATAAAAATCAAATATGTCAACGCATTTAAAAAAACACATTATGGCTGCTTCTAGATGGGTGTTTATTATGAAATAGGGGTTCTTCATGTATGCATTTTTTTTTTGCATCATACACCTGGTGATATAATTGATAGTAAATTTTCACTGCACACTTCTCCATCTAATCTGGATTTACCCTTCATGGGAAAAATCTTATTAGATTTTTTAAAAATTGTGGGCAACACCCTGTTTGCAATATCTGAATGGCCTTTTACAATATTAACCCCCCATCTGGAACCCGCCCCCATAGTAGAGCAATAGGAATGTTGTCCCATAAGGAAGAGAACATACATTTTTTGTGCTGTCCTTGTCTCCTGATATCCCACAATAGCATATGTATATATGTGTGTGTGTATGTGTGGCCTGCTGACCAAAAGCAGAAGCTGTCTGTTTTGCACACCAGCACCAACAAACCCTTTCAAAGTGGGTTTAGTTATGGTGTATAAAATCAGCAGCTGTATCAGGGACAACATTATGAATTGAAGAAACCAGGAGTTATCATAAGCAGAGTAGGACAGTCCTATGATTTGACTCTTAGGCTGTGTTTGTCTTTATGGGAGTGCTTTTGCAATAACTTCCATGAAGGTGTATATGAGGAAAATAAGCCTGGATTGGTGACTACATGGATTTTTCAAAGATTTATTTTCCTTCTGCTTGCTTGAAGGTTTTCTAATCATCATCATAATTATTATGAAAAATATTATTTTTATTTATCAATAGAAGTATACCCTACTCTTCGTCCCAAAAGAACGCGGGACTGTAATATTAATAATATTCTCAACTACATTTCCCTACTCTGATTACATATACACAACCTTCATTTCAATCTATTCTTGCACTATTATTGTTATTTTGAATGCTTTTACAGGTTGTTAGCCACCTTCAACCTATCTGGAAAGTCGTAATAAGCCAAAAAAACTTTTTATTAAATTAATACATCTGATTTCACATGTCATACCAATTAGTCCTTTGAATGAGTCATACATTATATTTTAATAATTAAAACCTCTTTAGTGACTGGTGACGATGGAACAACCACCACAGCTGCTGCCTGCTTCTCTTCTTCTGGGTAGTGAGTGAGCAAATGAGGCAGGGCCACTTTTCACTGCTGCCCAGGGGGAAGGGGGAAGGGAATGAGCAATGGTGGCTGCTCTTGCCACTCACACACCTGAGTGGCTGGTGATGGTGTCAAGCAGCAACTGCCCTCTGGGTGGTGGTTGACCAAGATGGGCCCAATCCTTACCAGAGCAGGCAGGGCTGGCCTCAGGCATGACGGGGCCCTTGGGCACAAGCCTGTCCTGGGCCCCAGCGCTCCCCTTCCATGATTTGCGGCAGGATCTGTGCCACATATCGCAGGGCAGGAGCTTTGGAGCCCCTGCCATTGCCTTCCTCAACCTACCTGCCTCTGCCGCTGTCTTGGCTGATGGCGCATGCCATCTTGATTAAGGAGAGTGCTACACGTGCTGTGCACGCAGGCGCACAACACAGCCAAGAAAGATAGGTTGAGCAAGGCAATGGCGGGGGCTCCAAAGCTCCCACTCTGCGATACGCGGCAGTGATCCTGCTGCAAATCATGGAAGGGGAGCGGAGGGGCCCCTGTAGTTCCAGGGGCCCTTGACCAGGGCCCACCTGGCCACCCTTTGGAGCCGGCCCTGAGAGCAAGGGTGGGAAACCTCAGTTTCAGGGACTGAATGCAGCCCTGCAGACCTCTCTCCCTAGCCTGTGCGGTTCTGCCCAGACCATGACCCCTGGACCATAACCCCCTGCGGCCCTATGCTGCACCCTTCTCTAGTCATTTCACCTGGCTGGAATGTGTTGAATTGTGATGATACCTCTTGCTTGTATGGATGGAGAGTGGTGTCTGCCTGGCCACCGAAAGATTGCCCAACAGGGAAAGCGGCTTTCAGGCTGGTAAAGGCCTTCCACCCCTGCTCAAAAGGAAGAGAGTGGTTTGCGATGGAGAAGGAGGTATTGGCCCAGGGTCAGTTGCAGCCATATGTAATCTTATTCCTACCAGTAGGCAAAGTGAGGCAGCCACCTCATGCAGCAGGTGGTACCATGGTGGCAGCCCACCCAGCCTTTCATCTCTGTTGGGAGACAGAGTTATGTGTGCAATGTGGCCTGCCTTGTACCCAAGCTAGTCTGCTGCCCTCTGCGCCAGGGCAGGACAGTGTTCTGTCATCAGTGTTGAAGTCAGATTCAGCTGCCAATCTAGTTGACTTCTGTATGTGAAATAGGGTGCTGGTGGGTGCCATCTTGTCTTTTGCCCCAGGCAGCACAATTTCCTAGGCTGGCCCTGTGTTGAGCTAATGTTACATGCAGCTGCAAGCAATGTAATACATGACTTCTCCCTTTCTTTCCCCAGTCAAACGTCATGCTGGGTGTGCTTTAATTTGGATTTCTGCATTGAGCAGGGGGTTGGACTTGATGGCCTTATAGGCCATTTGTAACTCTACTACTCTATGATTCTATGTATGGAAGCCTTTAACTTCCTGTGATGCATGTGTAAGGAATTATTTCTTCCTCTAGTTCATTCCTCTCCTGCATTGTAGGGTGAGGGACAGTGTTCCATTGTGGGAAGGCACAGAATCTGTATTGGTAATGTGGAAATGAAGTGTAAATACCATAGTAGCACAGTGTGGACTCCAAAATCCTGGCACTATCATTTTCATATTATGCAGTCAAAGTTAAATTACAGGGGGTTGATCTCCAACCTTACTAAGTTGTTGTCAGGGGGTTTAGCCATTCCATGTAATTACTGTTGTTGTTCAAACTGGTGAGTTCAGAAAACAAATAAAGCTTTGTCAATAATATCCAGGCGCTTCGGTCAATATTCTTTTGTCAGAGGGAAAGGTTCATTAAGGAAAGAAAACACTTGAGTTCCTCCATCTTACCAGCTCATGAAATGGAAGCATTGATTTTAACAAAGATGGCAAAGCTGCCATGAAACTTCAATATCTGGCATCTGGAAATATCAGGCTCTTCTTCAATAGAGAAATGTATCTCACTTGTTCGCTATATTTCTTTCTAAAAAATAAGCTATTTTTGCTACGTTTAGCCATTGGGAATTCTAGTTGGACCCTAATGGCTTAAGCATCTGCAAAATAGTTTTGTAACAATGTATTACTGGGTAGTGTTAGTCCCAATCCCCCCCCGATGAAATTTACTATTTAGAAGGTTTTTCTACAGATAAAATTATGCTTTCATAGTAAAACTAAAGGGGGAAAATCATTTCCAAATAATAGAACTGAGCCATCATTTATTATATGTAAACCTAGAGGAACTGCACAGATTAAAAGCAGATTCACTAACAGACCAAAAATCCTTGCAGTTTAAGAATGTACCTATAGCCAACAGATATGTCTATCAAACTTTAAAAAGCAAGGAAATTGGGCAGCTATAGTGAATGCACCAGGAGAGCAGGAAACCTGACCTCTTCTCTGACACGTTGTACTGCCCCACAAATTTGTAAAAATACAAACACAATTTGGGTTAGTCTTTCACAGTCCAATCCACTTCCTGTGTAGCTTGGAAGAGTTTGGTAACATGTGCCTCTGAGCATATGGTGAGTGCTGGCAACACCTGCAATCAGGCCAGATAACAGAAACAAGATATGTGCTGTGCTGATCTTGTTTTAGCAGGGAGGAAGCAACAATATTAAGACAGTTGATACAGTTCAGATACTCACTTTAAATATGTTTGATTTCCTTTGCAATTTTAGTGAAGTTTCCTTTGCTTCTGTTTCTGTGAATATGTGATGTACAGCAACACAATGCATAATTTACACTATAAAAAACTCCAAAAACAACTGTGGAATAATGGCACTGACTATTCTACATAATAGTCTCCAGTGGACATGAGGAGTGTCTTAGTTTGCACAAGATAAAACAATGGGAGGGAAATATATTCTAGCAAATTTCTAGGTATGCTCTATGTTTTTAATTGACCATGGTTTAAGCATAGCAGGCTGAACATATGCATCTTGGCCAGGCCAAGTTTGTTCTTTCCAACAGCTAGAGTCACTGCTTAAGTAGCAACATATTGTAATGAGTCCAATTTTACTTCAAACTGCAGTTTCAGATTCAACTGTTAATGCACCCAAAATAGAAATAGAACCTCCAGTTTGAAACACAAAAATTGTGAGAATTGTTAGTAGACACCCTATTCCCCTCACAGATCTACAAACTCTCAGTACCCTTCACAAACTACACTTCCCATGATTCTTTGGGGGAAGCCATGACTGTTTAAAGTGGAATGGGTGTGCCCTCCTGGTTAGCCAAGCCAAACAGATGTTAGTCTAGCTTTTAGAACACTGACAGCTGGTTCTTACTGAGCATGCCTGCGCTATCATAGACTTCAATGTTAAATTTCTTAAATTAATTAAAAATCAGCCAAGCATTGTTTTAACTTTGAAACTGGAGAAGATAAAGGTCAGACTATGGGGCAAGATCAGTAATAGGATTACAGGTACTCTGTGAACATGGATAATATTTAATTAATTTCAACACATTATGAGACCACTGACAAAAAAGTACAGCAGGGGGTCTGGATTTTTTCCCTATTGTTTTACACTTTAAACTCTAGATTCTCTGTATCACCATGAAACTTGAAAGGTTGTTAAGCTAGCATTTCTGAGTTCAGGACTATACGTTTTGTAAGATTTTGTTTTGAAATGAGCTTATGGGAAGCCGCAGAATGGCATGGGGGGTATTTTCAATTTAAAATGGCAGAATGCAAAAAATCCATGCTGGCTATAGTATACAGCCACTCTTGCGGCTGTTATAATAAGCTTTCATTTGCATAAATTTGTTGTGAGGTGTAGTTCAAGACAAACACATTTTTCACTCTTAAATTTTGATATATAATTGAACTTGAACCACTCTGATGAGTTCGCGAGGCACTTCCAGGATAAGATCGCATGCATTCGCCAGGACTTAGACTCCAATGTTATGGCAGTGAGATCTAATGAAGCATCCAGAACACGGTCTTGTCCTTATTTATTGGATGAGTTTCAGTCTGTACAGCTTGAGGATGTTGACAAGATCCTTGGACTGGTGCGGGCGACCACATCTGTTCTGGACCCTTGCCCCTCTTGGCTGGTGAAAGCTGGCAGGACCGGAACCGCCGGCTGGGCCAAGGAGATAATAAACACCTCTTTGAGAGAGGGAGTGGTCCCTGACTGCCTAAAAGAGGCGGTAGTGAGACCGCTCCTGAAGAAACCCTCCTTGGACCCAGATAACCTGAACAACTATAGACCTGTGGCGAATGTTCCGTTCTTGGGCAAGGTACTGGAACGGGTGGTTGCCGGCCAGCTCCAGGGGCTCTTGGATGATACTGATTATCTTGATCCATTTCAATCCGGTTTTAGGCCCGGTTTTGGCACCGAAACAGCCTTGGTCGCCCTGTATGATGACCTTTGTCGGGAGAGGGACAGGGGGAGTGTGACTCTGTTGATTCTCCTTGATCTCTCAGCTGCTTTTGATACCATCGACCATGGTATCCTTCTGGGAAGACTCACGGAGTTGGGAGTTGGGGGTACTGCTTGGCAGTGGCTCCGCTCCTACTTGGTGGGTCGTCACCAGAAGGTAGTGCTTGGGGAACATTGCTCGATACCCTGGACTCTCCATTGTGGAGTCCCGCAGGGATCGGTACTGTCCCCCATGCTTTTTAACATCTACATGAAGCCGCTGGGTGCGGTCATCAGGAGTTTTGGGGTGCGTTGTCATCAGTATGCTGATGACACGCAGCTCTATTTCTCCTTTTCATCCTCTTCAGGTGAGGCTGTTAACGTGCTAAACCGTTGCCTGGCCGCGATAATGGACTGGATGGGAGCTAACAGACTGAAGCTCAATCCAGACAAGACCAAGACGCTGTTGGTGAGTGCCTTCTCTGCTCAGATGGTGGATGTTCATCCTGTTCTTAATGGGGTTACACTCCCCTTGAAGGAACAGGTTCGTAGCTTGGGGGTTCTTTTTGATCCTTCCTTGTCTCTTGAGGCCCAGGTGGCCTCGGTGGCACGGAACGCTTTTTACCATCTTCGATTGGTAGCCCAGCTACGTCCCTATCTGGACAGTGACGACCTCACCTCAGTTGTTCATGCTCTGGTAACTTCTAGATTGGACTACTGCAACGCGCTCTACGTTGGGCTGCCCTTGAAGACTGTTCGGAAACTACAGCTAGTCCAGAATGCAGTGGCCAGATTGTTGACGCGGACCAGAAGGTCCGCTCATATAACACCTGTTCTGGCCCGTCTGCACTGGCTTCCTATTTGTTTCCGGGCTAGATTCAAAGTGCTGGTTTTGACCTTGTCAGGCCCAGGATGAGACTCAGGAACCAGACCAGGGGTTGTAAGTAATTCAGTTTTTATTAGAGTAATGTCCAAACAAAGACTACATCTTCTCATGAAGCAGTACAGAAATACAGGTCCTGTGGCATTGAGAGAAAGTTGACAGAGCAAGGAGCTGCTTCCCGCCTGTTCTTTAAGAAGGGGCCAAACGGGCGCGCAACCTTTCGCTCCTCCTTAACTGCCCCTCAGGTACTACCCGCCTTCCCCCCCTTCTCTCTTGTCTTTTCAGATGTCTTCTTGTGCGTGGCAAAGCGGGAAGCATCGGCCCCTCCTCTTCTGAAGTTTCTGATTCCAGTATGGGGGATGGGGGGGGCTGATGGTAAACTGCCTCGCGGCTTTTCTGCCTTGGGCAGCCCTCCCTCTTCTCCCTCCTGTTCTGAGCTTCGGAGAAGGGGGGGCATGGGAATGTCCAGGGGCGATTCTGAAACTCCAAAGCTCTCAGGCTCTCCGTTGCTAAGCAACCCTATCTCTGGCATTTCCTCTGTTTCGTCTTCGCTCCACTCGGGCGAAGTTGCTCCCCCTCCTCCCTGCCATCCAGTTGAATCCTCTTCTTCCAACCCCCCGGGACCCCAATTCTGCCTCCCGACATCATCCCCTCTCCCAAGCTGCCCCCCCCCTTTTGCTGACTTGGGGCGGTGGGGAAAACATTGATGGAAAAGTTTTACCAAGTCTGGAGCATGCACGTCAACTTCATCTTCCCATGATCTATCAGCTGGTCCATAGCCTTTCCAGTGAATCAAGTACTGCAACTTGCGGTGTCTTATTCTGGAGTCTAGTATTTCCCCAACTTCAAACTCAGTTTGCTCATTTACCAGGAGCGGAGCTCCAGGAGGCTCCTCCGGCCTTAACTCACTGGGAGGGGCGGCTTTGGTTAACAGGGATCAATGCAACACAGGATGTATTTTAAACATGTCAGGTAACTTCAGTCGGTACACCACGGGATTAATTTGAGTTTCTATTTCAAAAGGACCTACCCTCTTGTCTTGTAATTTTCTACATTTACCTGGCATTTGGAGGAAGCGGGTGGACAGCCAGACCTGATCTCCCGGCTGCAGGGGGGGGCTCCTTCCTGTGCAGGTCAGCAACTCGCTTGTACTCCGTTTTGGCTTCATTTAACTGTTGTTTCAACGTCTGTTGCACTGCCTGCAATTCCCTAAGAAAGTTCTCTGCCGCCGGCACCAGCATACCCTCTGAGCTGCTTGGAAAGACTTTAGGATGGAATCCATAATTAGCAAAAAACGGGGTTTGTTGAGTGCTGGAATGCAGGGAGTTGTTGTAGGCAAACTCTGCAAAATGCAAATATGATACCCAATCAGTCTGTTGATAGGACACATAACTACGTAAATATCTTTCCAGAACGGCATTCAAGCGTTCCGTCTGGCCGTCTGTCTGGGGGTGATGGGCAGAGGAGAGTTTTAACTCCATCTGCAGCTGTTTCCACATGGCTCTCCAAAATTTGGCTGTGAATTGAGTTCCTCGGCCCGAGACTACACTGTTTGGCAACCCATGCAGCCGGTAGACTTCTTTGATGAATAACTTGGCCGTTTCTTTAGCCTCTAAGGCCCCTGCACAAGGAAGAAAATGCGCCATTTTGGTGAGTAAATCTACCACTACTAGAATGGCTGTCATTCCTTGGGACTTGGGTAAATCAGTTATAAAATCCATGGATAGGTCCTTCCAGGGTTCGTGTGGGACAGGTAACGGTTGTAACAGTCCTGCTGGTTTTCCTGTTTGTGTTTTTGTCCGCATACAGACAGAGCAGGACTTTACATAGTTTTCAATATCCCGACGCATTTTAGGCCACCAAAAGTCCTTGGCCACGTTCTGAATGGTTTTGTAAATCCCAAAGTGTCCCGCTGTGACGGAATCATGGCACTGGCGTAGGATTCTGAGCCTTAATTCCCCTTCTGGCACATATCTGGCTGTTTTGAACCATAACAGTC
Organism: Rhineura floridana; assembly: GCF_030035675.1. NCBI lineage: Eukaryota > Metazoa > Chordata > Lepidosauria > Squamata > Rhineuridae > Rhineura > Rhineura floridana. Next base: position 131,357,894 of record NC_084484.1, on the reverse strand, counting down.
CATTTCTCCAGTGGAAAGTTACTTCTGAGTCTTGATCTTGTCCCGTCTCCTGCCTATATCTTAGCATGTCTACATCTTCTTGTTGTGCCTTTTTGAGTTCCTCTTCCCATGAAGGCTGACACGATCCCAACATTAATTTCTCTGGTGGGATCACGTACTGAGGCTGGTCATCTGATTCACTTTCTTTGAATTGTGGCTGTCTGGATAAGGCATCTGCTCTCTGGTTTTTGGCTTGGGCATGATAAATAATCTTGAAGTTGAATCTAGTGAAGAACTGGGACCATCTTATCTGTCTCTGGTTCAACTTTCTGGCTGTTTGGAGGCTTTCCAGATTCTTGTGGTCGGAGCGCACTTCAATCTGATGAGAGGCCCCCTCTAGGTATTGTCTCCAGTTCTCAAAAGAATCCTTGATGGCCAGCAGCTCCTTCTCCCATACTGTGTAGTTCTTCTCTGCTGGCTTTAACTTCCTAGAGAAGTACGCACAGGGGTGCAGCTCCTTTCCCCCTTGGTCTAATTGCAGAAGGACCCCCCCATGGCAAAATCCGAAGCATCTGCTTCCACGACAAAGGGGCGGGTCGGGTCAGCAAAGCGCAGAATGGGCTCGGAAGCGAACCTTCTCTTCAGCTCCTCAAAGGCCTTGGTGGCATTCTCTGTCCATTGAAACTTCTTCTTTCCCCTTAAGCAGTCAGTCAGAGGAGCTGTTTATTTGGAAAACCCTGGAATGAACTTTCTGTAATAGTTGGCAAACCCTAGAAACCATTGTACATCCTTTTTGGTAACCGGCAGGCCCCAGTCCAATATACAACTTACTTTCCCTGGGTCCATCTCCACTCCTTCCGCTGAGATTCGGTACCCAAGGAAGTCCAAAGACTTGAGGTCAAATCCACATTTCTCTAACTTGGCATACAAATGATTCTCTCTCAGTCTCTTCACCACCATTTTCAAATGCTGATCATGGTCTTCCTGGTTCTTTGAGAACACCAGGATGTCATCTAAGTAACAGATTACATACGTGTCCAACAGGTCTCTAAACACGTCGTTCATGAACTTTTGAAAAACTCCTGAACTTCCACAAAGCCCAAACGGCATGACCAGGTACTCAAACTGACCATAAGCGGTCAAGAATCCCGTTTTCCATTCATCTCCCTCCTTCATTCTGATCAGATTGTACGCTCCCCTCAAATCCAGCTTCGTGAAGACTTTTGCGGAGCGCAGTCGGTCTAGCAGCTCTGAAATCAGGGGCAGTGGGTAGCTGTTAGGGATGGTGATCTGGTTCAATGCGCGATAGTCATTACAAGGTCTGAGTTCCCCCCCTTTCTTTTTCACAAACAATAGTGGCGCTCCAGCAGGGGACTGTGAGAGACGTATGAATCCTCGCCTCAGGTTTTTATCCAGAAATTCCTTCAGGGCCTCCCTCTCAGTCTGTGTGAGCGAGTAAATTTTCCCCGATGGGATACTGGCTCCTGGCATGAGATCAATCGCACAGTCGTAAGGGCGGTGGGGGGGGGTAGAGTCTCTGCCTCTTTTTCATCAAATACATCTTTGAATTCCTCATACTTCAGCGGCAGGGTCACTTGCTCGCTCTCCTGCGCTGCCGCCACCAAGGTGTTCTTGATTCCTTCGGGTTGACAGTTCTCCTGACAATACTGTGAGGTGAACCACACCACCGCCTCCTTCCAACTTATTTTGGGTTCATGCTTTGCTAGCCAGGGCATTCCCAGAATCACCTCAAAGTTCGAGAGATCTGACACGTATAGCGAAATGAACTCTTCATGCCCAGGGATTTGAAGTTTCACTTCCTCCGTGGCTTGTGTCACCCCTCCTGACTTCAGGGGTCTCCCATCGATGGTCTCCACAGATAGGGGAGCATCCAGTTTCCACCGGGAAATTCCATGACTCTTGGCTAGATTTGCATCAATAAAATTTGTGGAGGCTCCACTGTCAATCAAGGCAGTAGAATTAAACACCACTCCTCTGGAAGTTGTAATCCGAATAGGTAAGACCAACACCCCTTTTGAGGGAGGTTGGATCGTTGGAGGGCCTTTATACAATGCGGCCCCCAGTCCACCGGCCTGCACGTGGACTGGGTGTTCTAGTTTCCCGACGGCTCGGCTTTCCCCCCTTTAAGTCCACAGTCTCTGGCCACATGGCCCGGTCTTGAACAATAAAAGCATAAACGTTCTTGACGTCGTCTTTCCTTTTCTTCTTCTGACAATCTTGGCCTAGCCCCTCCTTGTCCCTCAGTTGCATTACCTGCCGCCCCTGCAGTGGAAAGGGCCTTGCTGCGGGATGCTGAGGCTGAGTATCTCGGGACCTCCTGCTTCTTTTCCAGGCGTCTTCCTTCCAACCGGTGATCTATCTGTAGGCATAGCCGGATTAGCCCTGGCAGGTCAGTGGGAGGGGTGGTCCTGGCCAGCTCATCCAGGATTTCAGCATTTAATCCACTCCGGTACATAAACATCAAAGCGGCATCATTGTACCCCGTTTCCTGGGACAAAATTTTAAAAGCGTTAGTGTACTTGGAAACAGTCCCTTTAGCTTGCTTCAGAGCGCCTAGCTGCCGCGCTACTGTTTCAGCTCTTTGCGGGTCTTGAAACATCTCGGTCATCTCCTGTATAAATCCTCTGTATCTTCTTAAGACAGTATCCTTTCTCACCAGATATGGAGTCACCCGTTTTGCAGCTTCTCCCTCCAGAAGGCTAATCACGAAGGCGACTTTAGCCCCATCGTCTGGAGATTCTGTGTGCCTGACATCCAGATATAATTCACATTGAGCCACGAAAGTTGCCAACTGATCACTCTGTCCCGCATATTTTGGGGGCAATCCAATGGGAACCTTTACTGCGGCGACTGGATGGGCTGTTTGCATCTGGTCTATCATGGTCTTCAAGGCTTGATTATCCATTTTCAACGCCTTGACGGCTGCTAGCAGGGCTTGGACATCCGTCTGCAAATCAGCTACCTTAGTCCTCAAGAGTTTCACTTCTTCCGTCTCGGAAGTGGGGTTCGTTCCCCCCCCCGCTCCCTTTGACATCTTGTCCCAGTCAAGTGAAGAGAGCGTTGAGGGTGATTGAGGTGGCTCTGTCAAGCTGTCAGGCCCAGGGGAGACTCAGGAACCAGACCAGGGGTTGTAAGTAATTCAGTTTTTATTAGAGTAATGTCCAAACAAAGACTACGTCTTCTCATGAAGCAGTACAGAAATACAGGTCCTGCGGCATTGAGAGAAAGTTGACAGAGCAAGGAGCTGCTTCCCACCTGTTCTTTAAGAAGGGGCCAAACGGGCGCGCAACCTTTCGCTCCTCCTTAACTGCCCCTCAGGTACTACCCGCCTTCCCCCCTTCTCTCTTGTCTTTTCAGATGTCTTCTTGTGCGCGGTGAAGGGGGAAGCATCGGCCCCTCCTCTTCTGAAGTTTCTGATTCCAGTATGGGGGATAGGGGGGCTGATGGTAAACTGCCTCGCGGCTTTTCTGCCTTGGGCAGCCCTCCCTCTTCTCCCTCCTGTTCTGAGCTTCAGAGAAGGGGGGCGTGGGAATGTCCAGGGGCGATTCTGAAACTCCAAAGCTCTCAGGCTCTCCGTTGCTAAGCAACCCTATCTCTGGCATTTCCTCTGTTTCGTCTTCGCTCCACTCGGGCGAAGTTGCTCCCCCTCCTCCCTGCCATCCGGTTGAATCCTCTTCTTCCAACCCCCCGGGACCCCAATTCTGCCTCCTGACAGACCTATAAAGCCCTACACGGCATGGGACCGCAATACCTGGTGGAACGCCTCTCCCAATATGAACCTACCCGTACACTGCGCTCAACATCTAAGGCACTCCTCCGAGTACCATCCCATCGAGAAGCTCGGAGGGTGGTGACTAGAGCTAGGGCCTTTTCAGTGGTGGCCCCCAAACTGTGGAACAGTCTTACCGATGAGGTGCGCCTGGCGCCGACGCTACTATCTTTTTGGCGCCAGGTGAAAACCTTTTTATACTCCCAGGCATTTTAAAGTGTATTTTAACAGCATTTCTGTATTTTGGACGTTGTTTGGTTCTTTTGTTGTTTGTTTGTTTTGTTTCTTGATTTATTGTATTTATTGTACATATTGCGCTGGTTTTTATCTTTTTTGTACACCGCCCAGAGAGCCTCCGGGCTTAGGGCGGTATATAAATTAAATTAAATAAAATAATAAAAATAAATAAACTTCTGTTGAATAATGAGTAACAACATGGTGTCATTATTGATTAGCTTTATTATTATTTTATTTATTATTTTATTTATACCCCGCCCTTCCTTCCAGCAGGAGCCCTGGGATACGTGGTTATCCCAGATCTGTCCAGTTCTCCTCTCACAACTTGCTAAGTGTACATTTTGCAATAATGTTCCTTGTAGTTTTATTTCTAAACATTCAAACCCATGGGAATTCTGCCAAGATCAAACACTGCACACATTCTGGAGCTTTCCACCTTGTCCATGTGCATGCTGAGTGGGATTAATTTAAGTACGTAGTAAGCATTTGCTGTTGTACTCTGGAAGTGAATGAAAAGGGGTTGTGTTTGGGAAACACACCTGCACAATGAATGCAATGTGATTGCTGGCACTGAGCTTTGAGTCAGAGTGTCAATTACAATGCTATATGCATTTAGTTGTTCATAACTCCTATTGAAGTCTGTGGGACATAGATACAGAAGTACATAAGTATTTTTGCATTGCACTTTACTAATAGCTTGAATTCTAAATATATACTCTTAACAACGAAAAATATCCACTTAACACTCAAAACTGGATTAAACTTACAATTCAGGGGGATCAGTTTTAAGGGGTGTTGTTACATTCAATAAGTGTACAGTCTGGGTACCTGTGTACACAGATAGGTGTGTACAGTCTGAACACCTGTGTATGCAATACTTGAGCTGCACAAATCAAGTGAACACTTTTCACACAAATACCTGCCCATCTTTGGAGATATCTTGTACATGTGTTCAACTGAACGTGAGAACAAGCCTTTAAGCTCAAATGCAGATATAAAAAAATGCAACCTTCTTACTCTAACTCTAGTTTTCCTTACTCTTAATTTTAAATTAGAATTACTAGTGTAAGTTAAGTTGCATCCTTAGTTGAACTACATTACTATGAAATGATCTCCACTTAAGTTATGTTTATTAATTCATGCATTTAGTTTATTTAATGGATGGAGTGTTGGGTTGGGAGACTCAGATTCAAATCCCTACTCACTATTCAACATCTGTCAGCCTAACCTACCTTGGGTAAACTGTTTTTGAGGATAAAATAAAATAAACTAAGCCTGTATATACCTCCCTGAGCACAATTCCTGATGTCAGTTGCTGATACTAGAGCAGCCTTCCCCAACCTGAGGGCCTCCAGATATTCTGGACTATAACTCTCATCATCCCTGAGTAATGACCATGCTGGATGGGGCTATAGTCCAAAACACCTGGAGGGCACCAGGTTAGGGAAGGCTGTGCTAGAGCCTACACTTTTGAGGAAAGGTAGGAAATAAATACGATAAATACATAGTACAATCATTTTCTAAATTACTTGGAAGTTTTCTCTATAAATACATGCAACACATCCAGAGAGGTCAACTCATATTATGACTATGTTGTTGCTATGATCCTTATTTTATACTTCAGATTATTATGCTGATTCTGTTTTGATTCATTAGTGAAATCAGCAAATATGAAGATCAGGAATATGAAAGTAGCTGTGGGAATGCAACAGCATTAGGTGCATCCCTGGGAACTTGTCCTTTGCAATAATGCTTACACATGAAATGTTCCCTATGGGTTATGCTTATTATGAGCATTGGCTTTTAGCATGTTTAACACACTGCAAGACATCTTTCCTATTTTTTGTTTCTAATAAGTGTGTCTGCATAGACTGGAAAATAAAAAGACTGTTATTTCTGAGGTGAGAATGAACACTAGCATGGCGCTCCGCAATTAATAGTGACTAGTGACAGCTTCAATTCAGTTCCATTGTGAAAGGGATTCCAGGCTGCTGAATAGAATAAATGGAACAGAATTAAATGGGGATTTTTGTTGTCAGTTACCCTGTATTTTATCTGTAATGTCAAATAGAGTACATTCATTCATTATTGCCCAATCCTCAATTCAGTTAAGATGATTTGGATTTATTCTGGTTTAGTCCATTTAGGATAATAGAGCCAAGTATGAAATTCAACAGGACTAAACTGGAGCCCAATCTCTGCATTTTAAATATGTTTTGAGAGTCATTTGGATGAAGAAATTCCAAATATTTTAGATTGACTAAGCATCTTCTCTCATTAACGTTAAAGGGTGGACATGGAATGTGCTTAGTCATGTTGTATGCTCAGAAGCAATGTATTTCCACAAGGACAGTAAAACAGGCAATTGTGGGGTTAAGCCAGCAAAGTGTTCGTGCCAAGGCCAAACTGCAGATGTTGCTGAGCAAGGGCACGGAATGAGATAAAAGCGCTGGGCAAACCGAAAGAAAGTGTGGGGGTTGTTTTTGGAGCTAGTGATTCTTGTAGCTGTATGTCTTTTAGAATAAAGACTCTTACACCTATTAACGCGTCTGAATCTCTACCGGACCTGAAATCCTTTAACAGGGATACTCTTAGCAATCTCTTGTGCCAACTGGGTTCGCTGCATCACACAGAACAACAAGTCAAGCAAAGATAGATCTTGGACAATGTAATCCCCAATAAGTCTCACTGAATTCAGTGGAGCTTACTTCCAGGTAAGAGTGTATAGGATTGTAGCCTGAAGTTCTCTAACTGTGCCAGGCCTAAAGAAATATTAGCAGTGCAATACTTTATACATCTGTTTGGAAGTTAGTCCCATAAAGTTCAATGGATCATATTCCCAGGTGCAGGGGCTGTAGAATACATCCAAAATCTTTCATTCAGTTTGGTCTTTCAACACATGGGAGTGGGGCATACAGTACACACATTGAGCTCTTATGCATATTTTCCTTCAGGATCAGGCATGCCTGTTCTCGGTCTGTGTGTTCTCGAACTCCTTAGGTCAGCTGCTGGTGCTAAAACAACCTTTCTCAACCTGGTGTCTTCCAGATATTTATTTATTATTTGATTTATATCCCGCCCTTCCTCCCAGTAGGAACCCAGGGCAGCAGAAAGTTTGGACTACAACTTCCATAATCCCTGAGCAATGGGCATGATGGAGGGGGCTGATGGGAGATGTAGTCCAAAACATCTGGAAGGCACCAGGTTGGGGAAGGCTGTGCTAGAGTTTAAAGTGCAGCATCCTCAGCTCACATCGCATTAACGTCACAAATAAGCCAATTCTACTTGTGTTTAAAGGCAATGGGAGAGCAGGAATGATTGCACTAAAGCTCCAGTATCCCTGTCACACTCCATGAATTGGAGAGTGGACTTTGGAAGTGAAGAGCCTCCTGTTCTCATAGAGGTTCAACAAGAAAATCCATAGTGCTAAATCACATGGGGAGCCTCCACAATTTCAGGAGATTCCCTGCTTTAGAAGTTTGTCCTCCAATCATGGAGGGTGGCGAAGTAGGGATGGGTGAATCTGTCAATTTTGATTTCTCTTGGTATCTCATTTTACCACTCTGAAATTCAGTTCTCCACATTGCTCTATCAGTTTGCATTAAAAAAATCCTTCATCAGTAATTTAGTGCAAAATTCTTCTAATATATGCATTTTGAATGCAATTTTGCCGAGTATACACTATATAATAAACTGTTTTGCTAAACAGTTTTCCCTGATATAGTGGAGTTCTGCATGTTATTTTCAAGAACACATGCATTTTAATTCACAATTTACCATAGTGTATGCATTTTTATAAACATTGCTTGGCTGGAAAACTGCTGTACAGAATTTGGAGAAGGGCAAAATTTGAAGAATGGCTGTGTTTGGGTTTGCGTATTGCTTTGGCATGTGCGAATTCGGTAGGAAAGTGTGAATTATGCCTTTCAATGTGAACTGAACTGAATTTCGCTGCTATCCCTACACGGAAGCCAACAGGGAGTGGCACTTCACACGTTCCCCTTGGCTCTGCTATTGCTTTTACATGCAAGCAGAACTCCTTGAGTTGAAAAGGGCTTGACTTTGCAGAACATTTGGTGACTTCCAGAATTCTAATTGAGGTATCTTTTATTCAAAAGATTCCACAGGAAGCAAGTAGAGAGGTAGCAGTAAAAAGAAAAGAAAGAAAATAAACAAACTAGTGTGCTTTTTTTTTGGTTGCTTGTTTGTTAGTTTTGCTGATACTAACCCTATTACAGTCCTAGGCTCTGAGCACACTAGTCACCTACAGCAAAGCATTCCATTGGCCACATCTGGAGGGGTAATGGGTTGATCTGTTGATCAGTTGCAAAATCTCTTTGAAGCAATTAAAAAAAAACGCACCCAAGCTGATCCCTCCAGGTTTTAGAGTAAAAAGGGGCAAGGTTTGACTAGCTTTGTGTGCCCCCGTTTTCAAAGAAGAGAGGTGGAGACACACTAGAACCGGCAGAACAGTGAGTGTGTATCGCAAATTTAGTTCAAAAGACTTAACAGCCCACATTGATGAGGAAAAATCTCAGAACCTGATTCTGATCCCCTTCAATAAAAGTCAAATGGAGAAAGAGGCAGAAAACCCACTTCTTAACTATTTCTTGGTAAAGATGATTTCTAGGTGTGGTGCGTGTGAATGTCACGGGAGCTCAACATCCAATCAAAAGGAAGGAAACGGGGGTGAGTTTGCACAGCCAAGCTGAATCCCAGAAGGAGGCTACTAGAGTCTTCCCTGGCTTTTCCAATGTGTAGTGAATGAAATTCCTACATACTTCACTTCTTTCATCTGGTGGAGATGGGAGACTGTTAGCAAGGAAGGAATTTCTTTAAAAGGCAGGGATTTTTAGGGAAGAAAAGAAACAAAGAAGGACTGGCTGTTCTGTAATACATGTACTTGCTTCAGCATACCCACCTTCATTGCCAACTCCCAATGTAGACAGGTAAAGGCAAAATGATCCTCCTCCCCTCCCCCAGTAGTGGCCCTTGCCACCTAGCCAACAGCTGCTATTTAAGGCCCACGAGTCCCAAATTCATGCCTTTATTAGGATCAACAAACATGTCACTAAATAGTGAGCAAGCTTCTGAGTTTTACAGAATTCTTCATGAGGCTGTATATTAAGCAGAGCTAGGGGATGGGGATGCTGGTCCTAAAGTCTGCATTGGTCTCAGTCTTTAAGGTGGAGTGCAGAAAGAGGTAGCAAGCCTAATAGACTAGGCACTCTTGGAGCAATGAAGATTTCAAGCTGCAACCACCCAGAATAAAGAAGGTAATAATGGCTGTTCCCTAATTTTAAAAAATATTAAATCCATGCAGAAGGTTGCAGGTTCAGTCCCTGGCATCTTTAGCTCTGGAGACCTCTTCATCAGGCATCTTAAGTGACACCCCCCCATTTTTAATTTTAACTGATTTTATAATACTTTATAATGTATGCTCTTTCCCTCTTATATTCCTGTTCCTTGGAAACTATGGTGGTTTATAAATCATTACAATAAACAAGTGTGCTCAAAAGTCTACTATTTTGTGGGATTTTATTTGGTCCTGATTAAAAATATTGCTTGACTATGGATTTGGGGATTTTTCCTAATGGACCAACACATCATCTTCTGCTTTTTGTAGTTCAAACTTCTCTCTTTCTTTTCATGCTGCCTTGTTGATTTCATTGGCGAAATTATGCAAAGTAATGTGTAGATCTGTGTCCTGCATTAAGACAAACAGCATCTGATCTTCCACAAATGAGTCAGTCGGGGTTGATTAGATTTACAGCATAATTCTATGCATTTCTACTAAGAAGAAAGTCCTTCTGAGTTCTAAGAATTTACTTGCAGGTAAGTATATATTGGATTTCACTGTTAGGGTTTGATTTCAGATTCCAGGTATTACTTACTGTGGGACTTACTTGTAGTTAACTTTTGGCAGTCCTCCAGTCTCATTGTTTGACTCTCTCTCTCTCTCTCTCTCTCTCTCTCTCATGTTGACCCTGTGACCTAAGGATGTTATCAATGGTAACCAACAGAATATACAAAGGTTCCATTTTTCATGTGTTCCTGGTAGTTTATGTCATTTTCACAACATATATTAAACACTTTAGTGTTGAAATATTGTCAAATTGCTGAAATGCGTTGTTTTAAAGATTCTAGACATTCTGTTCCTTGCAGTAATTGATGTACATTACCTGTATTTTTTAAAAAAATCTAGCTTACTTTTTAGAGGTATAGTTGTTATTCAATACCTATAATTTAAGGGCCATGATAATTCTGCATGGTGCTGTGTGCTCTTCTACCGTATTGATTTTGCTAAGAGTTGCGGCTCTGCGGTGTGAAGGTTTGTGCCCCTAGAGTAATATGCCTATCAATACTGTTATAGAGTCAAAATTTATGTTCAGTGAACACTTGGCTGAACTTCATTTCGGACATGGCATGTTCTTTCTATAAGGCTCATGGTACATGCCTCCATAAAGCAGCAGTTACTATAGAAAGGTACTGTGGCAGTAAAGACTTTTATAGTCCTTACAACTTTTGTCTAATGCCAAAATGAACAGCAGATTTATTGTAATGGCTAGTTATATTAGGGAGTCATTTCTGTGTTTATCTGTAAAATGCAACCTAGCCTACACTCAAGCCAAAACATAACATTGTTGGTGGGTGTGGGTGTGGTTTGGTGTTCTCCTCAGCTGGGTACCCTTGTTTGACTTTTCTTATGACATTTACATAACCAACATGATCTACAGCAAAACTAGGACGCAGAAATAGAGTCTTTCCCCCACTCCTGAAGAAAGCTATTTTAAAAAATAGACACTGTTAAATATGCACTTTCTACTACAGTCAAGATTTTTGTCCTGGGGTCTAGGAGAGGCTTGTGTTTTTAGTTGTGTCGGAGAAAAGGCTGGGAACTGGAGGCAGGCAGAGAGACTGGCTCTCTGTACCATGGGTTTGGGGTACCTCCTATAAGTCTGATGGAAAAGCTGCATATTGGACTGCTGATGGAAAACTGGTAGAAAGTATTATTAAAGCTAGATTAACTAAACACATAGAAGAACAAGCCTTGCTGAAGCAGAGCCAGCATGGCTTCTGCAAGGGAAAGTCCTGTCTCAGTAACCTATTAGAATTCTTTGAGAGTGTCAACAAGCATATAGATAGAGGTGATCCAGTGGACATAGTGTACTTAGACTTTCAAAAAGCGTTTGACAAGGTACCTCACCAAAGGCTTCTGAGGAAGCTTAGCAGTCATGGAATAAGAGGAGAGGTCCTCTTGTGGATAAGAAATTGGTTAAGAAGCAGAAAGCAGAGAGTAGGAATAAACAGACAGTTCTCCCAATGGAGGGCTGTAGAAAGTGGAGTCCCTCAAGGATCGGTATTGGGACCTGTACTTTTCAACTTGTTCATTAATGACCTAGAATTAGGAGTGAGCAGTGAAGTGGCCAAGTTTGCTGATGACACTAAATTGTTCAGGGTTGTTAAAACAAAAAGGGATTGCGAAGAGCTCCAAAAAGACCTCTCCAAACTGAGTGAATGGGCAGAAAAATGGCAAATGCAATTCAATATAAACAAGTGTAAAATTATGCATATTGGAGCAAAAAATCTGAATTTCACATATACGCTCATGGGGTCTGAACTGGCAGTGACCGACCAGGAGAGAGACCTCGGGGTTGTAGTGGACAGCACGATGAAAATGTCGACCCAGTGTGCGGCAGCTGTGAAAAAGGCAAATTCCATGCTAGGGATAATTAGGAAAGGTATTGAAAATAAAACAGCCGATATCATAATGCCGTTGTATAAATCTATGGTGTGGCCGCATTTGGAATACTGTGTACAGTTCTGGTCGCCTCATCTCAAAAAGGATATTATAGAGTTGGAAAAGGTTCAGAAGAGGGCAACCAGAATGATCAAGGGGATGAAGCGACTCCCTTACGAGGAAAGGTTGCAGCATTTGGGGCTTTTTAGTTTAGAGAAAAGGCGGGTCAGAGGAGACATGATAGAAGTGTATAAAATTATGCATGGCATTGAGAAAGTGGATAGAGAAAAGTTCTTCTCCCTCTCTCATAATACTAGAACTCATGGACATTCAAAGAAGCTGAATGTTGGAAGATTCAGGACAGACAAAAGGAAGTACTTCTTTACTCAGCGCATAGTTAAACTATGGAATTTGCTCCCACAAGATGCAGTAATGGCCACCAGCTTGGACGGCTTTAAAAGAAGATTAGACAAATTCATGGAGGACAGGGCTATCAACGGCTACTAGCCATGATGGCTGTGCTCTGCCACCCTAGTCAGAGGCAGCATGCTTCTGAAAACCAGTTGCCGGAAGCCTCAGGAGGGGAGAGTGTTCTTGCACTCGGGTCCTGCTTGCAGGCTTCCCCCAGGCACCTGGTTGGCCACTGTGAGAACAGGATGCTGGACTAGATGGGCCACTGGCCTGATCCAGCAGGCTCTTCTTATGTTCTTATGTTCTTATGATGACTTGAACCCCTCCATCCTAAGCTCAGGTTGGAATGTATGTAAATAAACAAACCATATTTCATAAAGACACCGCAGTCTCCGCTGACCTTCTTCCCAAGGAAACCAAACCCTGGGCGGGCTCAGGAACCCCTGGAAATTTCACTGCTCGGAGATTGGGGTGGCGCGCAACAGTATCTAGAGTTTTCACCATAGAGATGACCAGGGCTTTAGAGTGACACCAGTCTCCATCCATAAAGCCCATAAGCCTACGTCACTCCCTTGCTTTTTCTTTTAGAGCTTTGGTGGGTACATGTGCTGCCCTCAAGTAATTTTTTGTTGTTACCACAGCCGCCCTTTGCTTGGTCAGTTTGCTATGGTAAGTCCAGGGGATGGTGTTTCTCGTGCGTGAGCCGAGTCATGCCGCGGGCCTTTGGGGGGAAGGGAGACTGGCGGATCCTGAGTCCCAGGCAATGTTCAATTCAAAGGGATCAATGTAAGAGCATACTTTAGTCATAGAGGAGGTCCTGCTAATCTCTTGTCTAGTCTACAAAATCAAGTCTAAAATCCTTTCACAATTTCTGTAAAAGATATAACGCCCTGCGTGCCGCGCAGCTGGCAGGCTGGGCACAATCGCAGGTTGGGACGAAGCTGCTGCCTCCATCTTGAATGAAGGCAAAGTCGCATGTCGCGTCTATGATGCGAGCGCGATGCAGCAGACCTTAGGGGCAGAGCTGCTGTGCTTATTTAAGCCCAGCCACCCCTCCTACCTTCCTCTTGCAGCTGCGACGCCCACCCTGCCCTCCCTCTTTTATGGTGTGCCTAGGGGTCGCTTCGGGGCCGAGTAGGAATTTTTATCCTGCCCACCCTTGTTGGCGGGCAGGTTTTTTGCCTGCTCCACACTATGGGAGGAGGGGGGAATCAGGTTATGGGGCGTTGTTATTAATAGGTGGTTTTGGCTAATTGGCTACTTGACATTAAGAAAGGTTAATGCCCTCTCAGGGCAGTTCGTTATAGCACTGGTAGCGGAAAGGTGTGGGAAGGGAATAGTTAAGGACAGCTAGGTGGCCCCCTTAGGCACCTTTGGAGGTGATTGGCAGTTCCGGAGGCCTGTCTGTCATGGCTATGTGGCTCGAGGACAGGATATGGGCTGCCTTTGGGGCCAACTCATCTCATCTATCCAGGGGTTATTTGGCCCCGGGTGGGGATGATGTGGGGATGACGTGGGAAGGCCCCCCTACTCACCTACAAGGTGTGGTCAGGGTAAGGGGTAAGCAGATGGGCTTGCCCTTACCCCAACAGGGGCTGGTCGCCCGAGAGCTGTTTGGCAAGCTACTTGCAGGCTTCCCTCTGCAGGTCACTTTAAATTGGGTTTTTTCTTGCTGTAATTTAATAAAGTGGCCCTTGTTCAACCCAAGCTGATGTCTCTGTGTTTTATTTCGTCCCTTAACTGCAATTAAAACCTTTTATCTTGGGTAACTCTAATATCACACCAATGTTCTACATAGACTTTGATTAGTAGTTTATAATAACATTCTCCTGTGTAGTATACTGCTACAAAAGGCATTGATCACATGATAGCCATATGCCTCTGTGTTATCCTATAGGTTTTTTTAAACAGAGCTAAAAAGATGAGGAGTAAATATTAAATGTAGAGGGACAAAATATATCTTTTTAGAGAAACAGAATAAATGTGTTGATTACTGTAGCAGAATATATGATCAGATTGTCTCTTTAGATGTACTTTTAAATTTACTTTAGATGTGCTTTTTGAGACTAGTAAACTTGTATCATTTACAGTGCAATCCAATACATGTCTACTCAAGTAAGTTCCATTGGGTTCAATGAGATTTACTCCCAGGTAAATGTGTATTGGATTGTAGCCTTAATTATTTTTTATGTTTGTTAGATTTTCTATGTATATATATTTTTTTAAAAAAAAGAGATATGTGGAGTAATTCAAATAGATTTTGTTCATTTTCTTTCACTACCTCATACTGAGGATATGATCAAAATTTCCCATAGCCCTGGAATATATTGTTATTGTTCCCAGTTAAGGCTATTCTGCCTGCCTCATTTAGCATAGATGTTCACTGTAAAGTTTCACACGTCAGTGAGAGATATTTTACAGTCTTCTGTACAGACCAACATCACGGTATTGCAATACAGAATTAGTAAGCTACAACAGATGTTAAAGAACTGTAAGGAACAAAATCAGCCGGAAAATGTTATTTATAAAGTTGGACCAGTTGCACAATGGATTTAGATCTAGAACTTATAATAGTGTTTCTAAAATTATTATCTGAATTTTGACTTGTTTTTAACAGTGGAAGGGCAGGATATAAATCCTCTTAATAAATAAATATTCCATAGTATTGGAAACTAAAGTCTAGGCATTTAAGGCTGAAAATGTAAGGTTTGAAAAAAAAAGATTCCTCATATCCTCCCCCAGTTTTTGGTGATAATTACTAGGCAAAAAAACAAAACAACTGGACAATGCAACCATTAATATTCTTAATTTACATAATTGCATAATATGCAAATTAGCCTGCCTGGATTTGTGGAACTGGAATATGGCAACCCTAACATATACAGATTTCTCACTGAATAAATCCTGAGCTCACTTGAGTAGAGCAGGTTTCCAGCTGCAAACATTCAGCCCCAAACTCATTGGGGGGAGGTACTGTACAGGAAGGGTGATAGAGGTATTCAGGAGGCATCACAGCCGGCAGGGTTATTCCTGCTCTCCCCCTAATGTGATGGTGTGTGTGTGAGAGAGAGACAAAGACAGAGACAAAGGTAGAGAGACAGAGAACAAGTAATAATATATATGTTAAATCCACCCCTTTAACTAATCACAAAATGCGTGTTGAACAATCTGAACCATCTGAATCTGTTCACAGTCTTATCTGCATGCAATGTGCCTGGAGTGCTGGGTTGTGGTTCCTGATATTCCTCTGTTACATTGTTCAGGTTCAAAAGCCTTGAGCAAAGGGTGGGTACTCAATGTCTTTGCTCCTGAGACTGACCTAACACTCATCTAAATAACTAACATTAAGGTTATGTCAGTGAAAGACATAACACAAACAACTGAAATTATAGGCCATGTCACCTCATTGATTTTTACAGTATATTAGAGGTCTTCATTAATTCTACTGCAGCGTTGTGCCTAAAAAACCCAAAAAAAACTATGGTGCAGTGTGATCCTCTGCCCTTCATGATGCAGTA
Organism: Rhineura floridana; assembly: GCF_030035675.1. NCBI lineage: Eukaryota > Metazoa > Chordata > Lepidosauria > Squamata > Rhineuridae > Rhineura > Rhineura floridana. The sequence goes on along the minus strand of NC_084484.1, from coordinate 131,342,218 downwards.
TCACAATACACAGCAGCATGCCTTTACTGACACTATATGGCCAGGTTTGCATGTAATGCTAAACCATGGTTCATGTAAGCCAAGGTTTATAAATGAACAATAAATCATAGCTTATAAGGTGGTTTCTTGATAGTTAGCACACCATGGTTAAGCCACTGGGCCAGGTTCAGGCAGTCAAATTAAACCATGCCGCACTGTTATATGTGGACTAGGCTTATACGACAAAGTAGATTCTCTAGCATGGAATGGGAAACCTGTGGCCTTCCAGATATTACTGGACTCTAGAAACGTAATGGGACAGCAGGATTTGCTGTAATGCAAATTACACCTTATGTTCATCCTGTATATAAAATAATTTTTTGTGGGGTGTCTATTATTTTAATGAACAATACTTTTAATTAAAATACTTACCAATAGCAAGAGGTGGGGGAAGGATTTAAATATGAACAAATGTAAGGTGTTTTTTTTTAAGTTCTCAAAACTGTGGAAAGCCATTTGGAAGCTAATGCTGCTACAAACTGGATACAGATTTTCTTTTTATTGTCTGTGGTTCTATTGTAACTGGATTTGAATTTATTATAGTGGTTTCAGTGTGATGAATTATAGTTTTCTCTTTAATTGGGATTTTATTGTCATTGTGTTTTATTGATTTGTAAGTAGACTCAAGCATAAGAGAGATAGGGGGAAATAATTTAGATAATTAAATACTTACTACTAACACTGCTGTTGTTGCTGACACTACCCACTGACCTTTGTGCCCCACCATTTAGTTTCTCCCTCTAATGCATTTATCTGTGGCAGCTACATGTGATGAAAATTCAAAATGGTAGCAATTCAGGTAGCCACACAAAAGCAACAAATGTAGTTATGCAGAAGGTGGCCTGGAGGAGCAGAGGTCCTGATAAATCTAGATCAGCATTTTGAGCTAGTTTGAGTTGAAAATTTGAATTGAGTTTGTTACCATGGGTCCTCATCCACACATGTCGGGCTACACATGTACAAAAGGAACTTTCCTTTGGAGGTGTCAAAGCGCCTAACGCTCAGAGTCACAGTGCACAACACAGCAGATTACCCTTATACCAGTGTGAATTAGCAAGCAGACAACAGAACAAAGTTTGGAATACAAGAATGTGCAGTATTTTACAAAAGAAAGAGATTATTTACATAAACTGTGGGTACCTCCAGAGGATCACTATGTCATGGTATGGATTCAAGTGTGTACTGAAAATTTAGGTTTCCTCAATTAAAGTGGATTAAACCTAGGGTTGCCATATTGCCTGGTTAGCCGGGGTTTTACCCAGATTCCAGCTCTCCTACCCACTTAGCCCTTTAGGTTGCCCAGATTCCCAGCTTTCTTCTTCTTTTAAAAAAAGCAAGTCTCTAGCCCTTGTGGACCTAGAGATACCAGACAAAAATATGCAGACAGTTTTCTGCCCATTTTGTAAGAAATCAGCCTATTCCCACCTTCCATTGTTCTTAGCCAAAGAGGGACACCACAGCTGTCCTGGGAAAATCAAGAATTTTAGTCTGCCTGCCTGCTCCTGCATATGCTCCATTGATCAACATACGCAGCTCCACCCCTTATCCATAGTTTAAGTTAGCAAAGAGAACCAGCCTTCAACTCACTTGCCTCTGTGTCTCAGGGTATGTGTCTTAAGTGGTGAATGCAATGGGAGGATCTGCCTGTCATCATGGAGGATGAAATATAGGGGTATGAATCCACTAAACACTTAGTTCCCTGAACAAATACAAGACATAAAAGTAAACCTCTCTGTAGAAAAGGCTATGGTATTAGTATCTGCATTTTCCAGCCCTTTCCCCACCCTGTTAAATGCTGCTCACTCCCTAGTAAAGTTGCATTGCAATGCAGCCGCACTCATCCTGTTCCCCGGCAGAGCCTCTGTTCAGCTATTCAGAACAAGCTAAAAGGTATTTTTTTATATACATATCCTTCTTCAAAATGACTGACAGGCATTTCCCTGCCCAACACACTACTTCATTTCCTCCCCAGGAATGTGTGTGTGTGTGTTTGTGTGTGTACATATATACACACTCATGTACATATATACATACACACAGATACTCTCTATATATTCAATACAGTGGGATGTAACTGTTCCCCTTTTAAGACCAATAGGAATGGAACACCTATCTAATGCTAGCACAGCTTGCTAGATGTTTAGAATTCGTTCACTGCATTTTATCTAATTTTTCTTTTTTAAAAAAAGGAGTTAGCACTCAAGTCTCCATCAAGCTCCAGCCTTTGTCACAGAAGGTTGTGTTTCCCCTCTCCTTGATCTGGTGTGTGAGAATCAGTGCATTAACTCAGACACTACTCTCCTTATATAAGATGATTGATTGAACTGATATTATTTCTATCTGCATTACAGATTATAGTGGTGTGTTTATTTCACATTTCCTAATTGTTCGTACAGACAACCTCTCATTCACTTGCTTTTAACTGATGCTTTGCTGGCTTTTAGTGTTATGCTGGATTTTTATACTGCTGCATTGACTTGTTTTATATTTGTTTTTATTTTATGTTTCATTATGTTACTATATTGCTTGTGTATCTGTTTTTATTATGTTTGTAAGCTGCCCTGAACTCTGTTTTTAACAGTGGAAGGGCAGGATATAAATCCTCTTAATAAATAAATGTTCCATAGTGTTGGAAACTAGAGTCTAGGCATTTAAGGCTGAAAATGTAAGCATTTTTTAAAACTAGGGGCTCCACCCCTGCCCGCTTTGCTCACCAACCTCACCTACTGTCACCAGCACTCCTTCCCATGGGTCACCAGCACTGCCCCTCCCCCCATGGGTTGGTAGTTCTCCCCATCCCTTCCCCTGCACATGGGTCACCAGCAGTTCGCCTTCCTCCCTCACCCCCAGGTTGCCTATGTTCCTCTGTCCCCTCCCCTCCACAGGTCACCAGCACTCCCTCCCCCTCTCCCAGGTTACCAGCACTCCCCCTCCCTCTCCTGTGGGTCATCAGCCCTCCCTCACTCCCCCCATGAGTCACTAGCCCTCCATCCCTTCCCCCTGCCCCACAGGTGTCCTCCCCCTCTCTCCCACCCACTGAGGGCCAGGCCCAGCCAGCACAACCTCCTCCACCCTTCTTGCTCCCTCACTTGCTCACCCATGTGCCACAGCCATCACTGGGCACCTCACGCACCATTCCCACCATGCCCCACTTTGCCACGTCACACTACTTGTGAAGGCTTCTGTGTGATATTTAGAAAAATATTATATAGTAAGAAAAACATTCCTCACATCTTCCCCCAGTTTTTGGTAGTAATTGCTAGGCACAAAAACAAAACAGCTGGACAATGCAACCATTAATATGCTTACTTTGCATAATTAGCAAATAATTTGCATAATTAGCAAATGATCCTCCCTGGGTTTGTGAAACTGGAATATGGCAACTCTAATTAAGGCACTCTATATAGGAGCACTGTATTTGGTTTGGAGTGGCATCTTTGGGGTTAAATGCTAATTATGGAGATGGGATAGGCACACAGATATCCTAACTGAGTTAGATGAAGGACCCAGAGTATAGCAAAGCATGTTTAACTTGCTTGGAAATATCAGTGCTTGGAAACCAAGCATTGATATTAACTCTCCTAGAGCAAAGGGGGAAATGAAATCTTCTTCTTGAAGGGGTAGATGCTTGTTGATTGTCTTAGGTCTAAGGCACGGGGATTCTTTGGTGGTCTGTGATGAGGAACTGGGAGCCAGCAGGGCCCTGCAGGGCCCCAGAACCTTTTGCGGTATGAGGTTTCCTTGGATAGTAGCTTGGTGGGGAAATATGAGTCTATGTGTTCTGTTAGGACACTTACCAGGGTCTCAGGGGGTCTTAGACCTCTTACATTTTGGGGAGCAGGGTCCCAGCAGGTCTCTATGTCTCCAGCATCCTACAAGCCAATCAGAGTAAAAGGAGATGAATCAACTACTGAGAAGATTTTTCTCAGTAGCTAACAGTCTCCCCTTTCATGCTTATTGGCTTCTGGGGCATCTGTTGATATGGGAAAAGGCATTAACAAAGACCTCATTTTCAACCCAGCAGCAAAATAAAAAGGGGGAGGGGGCGTGGCTGTGACTAACATTAAGAGCCCCTGCACTTTTGAATTTGCCGCTACACTACTGGCCCTCACTAAAATAAAGTATGAAATAATAAATAATAAAATAATTTAAATAATAAAATAATGAAAATGAAGGTGGGGAAAGAGAGAAAGAAAGAGAGCAAAGCTAGCTGTGAGAAAAGTTCTAGTCTAAGGATTCTTTTGAAGAGTTTGGTGGAAGGGTTTTCCCAGAGTAAGGGAAAGGAAGGGTATCTAGGATGCTGGCTAGACCCAAGCTTTCTTGCCATGGGTGATGAATGCAAAAGGGGTTCTGTGTGCACACTTTGGGTGGAAGTTCCTAGCCTTAGTTTTAATACATTTATCAGTGGGTTTCCAGGTGCTTTAGGTGTGGAGCATCCTCTAACAGGGTCCTAAGAAAGCCAGATGAAGACATGTCATAGATGGCTTGATTTACATTAGAGGTCAGGCATTTGCATTTTATGGATGCATAACTGATGTCACTCCTTCTGAATGTCTCTCCGTTCCCTAAGCCTCTGCATTAGTTCACCTTCCTATACAAAATGGAGGTTACTAGAGTCAAAGTGCAGAGATACTTAAAATGACAGCAAGGTTGAACTCCTCAATAACAGTCTTTTTTACTTTTTTAGAAAGTACAAACTTTTTGACTTTTTTAGAAAGTAGTTTATGGGTGTAGTCTTGCTGCATCTTTGCCACTCCCAGGATGGAACTCCCACAGCCCTATCCAGACACGCATTTGGCCAGCTCAGCCACAATTTTTCTGCCTCCTCTTCCATATAACACCTGTCTCATCTATACAGTTACGGTGAGGTTTTTGTGATGTTGTGAAAACAGCAGCCACTGTAGTTTGAAGTTTTCAGTTTCCTCAATCTGTCCCCAATTTCTGTGCAGTTTTGGTAAGCCAGGCACTTTATTTTTCAAACTCTGACTCAAGAATCTGTGAAAAGCTTACATAGTTATAATTGATAGAATAGTGATTAAGAATCCACCTCTTTGTAAAATTTCAAAATCCATAATAGGATAATACCATTTGTTCGTCCAACAAAATTTTTCACAAAATAGTAAACAAGCTTTTTGAATTCTCTTGGTAGTAGAAATAAAGCCATAAAATTAAAGCTAAAATGTTCTATATTGCTTTCAGTCCTAAATCCAGTGCAGGAAGAGGTAGCAGACGTAATGAATTGGGCTCTCCTAGGTAGGGATGGAAGAATCTGTCAATTTCACTTCTCTCAGTTTCTCCTATTTCTTATATGAAATGCAGTTTTCAAGAATTCTCCAGCAATTTGCTATTTTCTTTTTTTTAAAAAATCCTCATGGAAATTTTTCAGATTTTTAGTGCAAATTTCTCTTAATAAACACATTATGGTATGGGTTTTGACTAATGCACACATTTTTGCAACCAAATTCTCCTAATATAATGCATTTTATGTGTTATTTTCACTAATAGATTCATTTTTAGGCCCACTTTCCCCTAATATATGCATTTTTGTAAAATTAGATTGGTTGGAGAACCACATTGCAAAATTCAGATAAGTGTGAATTTTGAAGGAGGGCTGTGTTTCAGTTTTCATATTGTTTTAGAAAGTGCAAATTTGAAAGATTTGGCTTTAAATGCAAACTGAATTGAATTTCTCCCCCATCCCTACTCCTAGGCCCTATGCAGGTTTCAGGATATACCTAGAAAGGATGAGGGAAAGAAACAAACACTCAAAGGCCAATTCCCTGTGCTTTCAAATATAAAGAGAAACATGGCAATTTTTATATCAGAAAAGCCAAATGTTAATTGTAGGTGGTGAACTAAGCATCCATACGTATGTGTTCTAGCACAGCCTTTCCCAACCTTTGGGTCCCCAATTGTTGGTGGACTACAGTTCCTATAATTCCTGACCATTGGCCATGCTGGCTGTGACTGATAGGAGTTGTAGTCCAGCAACATTTGGAGACCCAAACATTGGGAAAGGCTGTTTTGGCACTTTCATCTGAGATAATATACGCAGTTGCTTAACTTTCTTCTGCATGTGTAAGGCTTCTGCATATTTAAAGCCTGGGTATTCAGGGATTATCTATTGTTCTTTTTCTTTTTGTTCTGATCACGAAGGAGAGGCTGTTAGTCTACATAGCTGGAATAGGACACCCCCCATGCCTTTACTAATGATGTGTGCCTCATTAGAACAACCGTCCCATGCAATGGAATTCTTTCCTAGTGTTTTCTTTATAACACTTATGCAGTACTACTCAGGGCTTATCATCATGGGAACATTTATTTGTAGCAAATATACTGCTTTTACCGTTGTAATAGATTTGCAAGGTCCACACTTTGTGCTCAATGGTAGCTTCAGATCTGTTTTCCATTCACACAAGTAGGCATTCCTCTGGGAAGGATTAGTGTTGCTGTTTCCTTGTGCCCCCGCCCTCTAATTTTACATTTTTACTCCCTCTGGTTGCTCAGTTACTGGGCATGTGCAAATATTTTGACCTGCACAGTATTTCCACTCTCTCCTACCCCCACTGCTTCCTGAAGTTTGGCAGTTGAAAAAACGTGAGGGCATCTGCCTCCCCTTTCTCGGCTGCCACTTGCTTTTTCTGAGTTAATTTTTCCTGCTGCAAAAACAAATATCGATATCAATATTTATATTTTCTCAAAATATCAATATTGATATTTTGAGAAATTATTGATATTAATATTGATATTTTTGAGGAGACTTTTTTTTTAAAAAAATCCACTTTAGATTTTTTAGGGGGGGAAAATGGAAACCAGGCACAGTGAGATGTTACTTCAAAATTCTCTCTGCAAAGATAGAGAATATGAGAAAGAATGATAAAATCCAATAGCAATTGCCATCACTAGTTACAAGGAATGAAGGAAGTTTACTTAGGGAGAAAGAGAGGAAAGAAGGGAGGGCTGCGGCAAACTGTGAAGGGGGGAGAACAGAGCAGTTAGAAGTTGCTAGATAAACCACTGGAAACAAAATAGAATTCATGGGAGAGTTAGTAGGCAGAAAAAGGGGAACAGCTGAAAGTGATGATTCACCCACCCACTAAAAACCATTGAAGCAAACCTTCTTCAAACACGTGTGGAGCAGAGTGGAGCCGTATTGTACTAAACTTTTCGTATTATCAGTGGATTGGGTTAGTATGGATTTATAGGGGGGGAACTGCATGATAGCTTTTGTTTGCCAGCAAAATCATGTGAACCATGTGAATTAAAAGGAGATTTGAGTATTACCAAACACAGACTAAACCACTGTGTAGATGAACCCTCAGAAGGCATTTAAAGCTGCAAAGCAATAGCTGCAAAGCAATTCTTCCTTTGGATCTGCCCCTCTCTCTGTTAAACAACATGAGCTGCAGAGAAAAGTTTACCAGAAGTGGGAATGATCAAAGGCCAGAACAAAAGCTTTGAGATCTTATGAAATATAATTTAGAATTCAAAATGAAGGCTTAGTTGAAAATGTCACTTTGGTGCAATGCCTATTTATGTTACCCCTCACTGGATCATCACCTTGTAGCGGTGAGTGGGCTTGCGTGTTCCAGTGAACCCTGTGAGCGATGCCGTCGGGAGTCATGTACTCCCAGCAGGGTCACCCATGGCGGTAGGGTCAAGGGAGAGGAACCAGACAAAAACGATCCAAGAAAGTCCTCAATGACAGAACAGGTGGAGGATAGCAATGTGTATGTTACAACGGCTGTGAAGGGGGATGAAGCCTGCAGCAGATAAAAGTCTTCCAATCGTCGTGGTACCCATGCCATTGGATCAAAGCCTTTTTCTGTCAAGATTGTATGTTGATCGTGGTGCACAGATCTCCCTACATAAAACAAATTCATGCACAGGCGTCTTCCAAGCAAAGACCTTATCTTGGAAGACAATCTTACTTGGCCACGAGTGATCGCCAATGAAATGATTTATGTTAAAAATGTTTAAAACTGGGAGGAAACATCATAATTTAGAAACAGGAGACAAACTTGCCTTCCATTATTCGTACGACTGAAAATCAACTTTTCATTCTAGATTAGTTGTTTTTGTTGCCTATAAAATTGCTGTTAACCAGCATTCATACTGCCCTGTAATTAACTAATAAAACTTTGCAACATATTACAGTGCTTAATAATGACAATGTTAATTTCTAAAGATTAGTGGAAAGTTCAGTGGGGTGATCAAACTGACTTGTGTAATGCCAGAAAAAAGTGATTTTTCTTACAAAGGCAGCTTAATTATTTGTAAGTAGGGTTAAATTCCGTTGCATGTGCTGATTGTTTTATGCCTTCTTTTTAATGCTTAATCAGTATACTTGTATTTTTTTTTTTGCATTTACAAGAGAACCTACCCATTTGAAACAGGCTGCACAAACTTCTTTTTCTCAGATGTTAAGCCTTTAATCCCATTTTAAGTAACAACAGTTGTACTAGATGTTAATAGTAATTACTGGATGTGTGTACTTTGGTTCAGGGAGAGAGGAAAAATGAGTTCTAGGGACTGATATCACACCAGGGTTCTTTGTTGCAAATGATTTGCAGAAGAGGTTAATTAGGCCACCTTCCTCTGTGGAATTAGATCCCATACTTGTGACACAAATTCAATCATAAACCCAATTGTCCAGAAATAATGAGCAAATACCCTTCACAAATTATCCTCAATGAAAGTCATCATGAAATAAATAGCTACTCCACTGGAAAAAACCTACAACATTGTGAATCGCTAGCTAGTCAACTGGCCAATTCAATAAAAGTCTTGAACATGTAAATATTCTTTTTCTTCTTATACTCAGCATTTACAGCTGAATGTCAAGAAGACTAAAGTAATGACAACAGAAAATTTATGTAACATTAAAGTTGACATCGAGAACATTGAACTTGTCAATACTTTGGCACAGGCATTAACCAAAATGGAGACAATAGTCAAGAAATCAGAAGGAGGCTAGGACTGGGGAGGACAGCTATTAGAACTAGAAAAGGTCCTCAAATGCAAAGATGTATCACTGAACACTAAAGTCAGGATCATTTAGACCATGATATTCCTGATCTCTATGTATGGATGTGAAAGTTGGACAGTGCAAAAAGGGGTGTTAGAACCAATTAAACTAGAACTATCACTAGAAGCTAAAATGATGAAACTGAGGTTATCATACTTTGGACACATCATGAGAAGACATGATTCACTAGAGAAGACAATAATGCTGGGAAAAACAGAAGGGAGTAGAAAAAGAGGAAGGCCAAACAAGAGATGGATTGATTCCATAGGGGAAGCCACAGACCTGAACTTACAAGATCTGAACAGGGTGGTTCATGACAGATGCTCTTGGGGGTCACTGATTCATAGGGTCGTCATAAGTCATAATCAACTTGAAGGCACATAACAACAACAACAACTCAGCATTACTTAAGTTGCAATGTGTAGACACCTTTTGTAGTAATATAATAATCTGAGGATGAAATGTATTTATCTGTTTATTTGAAACATTTCTATACTGCACTTCCATTGCACATTTCCAGGGCAGCTTACAAGAACAAATTAAAATAATAAAAAGCAGTGCTAAAAACATTCTCATCAGGGGCGTGTTGGCTACAGCAGAGATCAAATGCGTGAGAAAATAGAAAGGACTTTGCCTGGAGCCTAAAATATATTTGCATAGGTGCTGGGTGAGCCTTTCTAGGGAAAGAGTTCCACAAGTGAGGATGCACAGCTGAACATGCACTCTCCCTTGTAACCACCCACCTCACTTCAGAAATGTTTGGTTTCTTGGCTTTCCACCTGTTGGACTTGTACATGAGTATTGTCACATCTACACCAAATATTTAAAGCACTGTCATACCACTTTAACAGTCATGGCTTCCCACCAAATTTTCTGGGAACTGTAGTTTATTAAGGGTGCTGACAGTAGTTAGGAGACTCCTCACAGAGCTACAATTCCCAGCATGCTTAATAAACTGCAGTTCCCAGGATTCTTTGGGGAATGCCACTGTGGTATAAGTGTGTTTTAAATCCATGTGACCTTGGTTACTGAATGTTTGAGTGTTTTATTGAACTGAGTATTGAGTGGATGACAGAGTGATGTGGTAAGTGCATGGAGATTGTGATAACCATGAATGGATATAAAAATGGTTCGTGAATAACTTATTTGTATTACTACATGGTGTAGTGGTTAAAGTGTTGGACTATGACCTGGGAGACCAGGGTTCGAATCCCCACACAGCCATGAAGCTCACTGGTTGACCTTGGACCAGTCACAGCCTCTCAGCCTCAGAGGAAGGCAATGGTAAACCACCTCTGAATACCGTTTATCATGAAAATGCTATTCATAGGGTGAACATAAGTCGGGATCGACTTGAAGGCAGTTCATTTCATTTTTTTCATTACTACGTGTGATGATGCTTGTATTTTTGAGTAATATCTATGAGACCTTGTTGCACTCTGATGATATATCTTGATGAATTGTTTTGTGTATGTCTTGCTTTTTATTGATTTTACTTATACCCTTATGTACATTGTTTAGATAAGTTTTTTGCTTAATTAAGCTACTTCAAATTTGGATGATGATGATGATTAGCAGTTGTATTGAATGTGTAACTTGTATTTTTATATAATATATATATTACTTTTTGTTGAGATATAAATTGCTTAGATATTTCTTGAAACATAAAACAGCATACAAGTTAAACAAACAAATGCATGTACATCAGGGGCACTTGGAGAAGGGCCTCAGAGAAAGATCATAGAATAGTAGAGTTGGAAGGAGCATATAAGGCCATCAAATCCAACCCCCTGCTCAGATTTTAGTGTACAGGCAAGTTGCTATGGGACAAGACATTCTGACAACTATCTGGGTCTTAAGCTGTGAAGTCTTGACAGGACGGGTGGGGGAACTTTTGCAGCTCAAGGGTTGCATTCCCTTATCAGCAACCTTCCAACAGCCATATGCCAGTGGTGGGGGTGCCGGAAGCAAAAGTGGACATAGCAATGAATATGACGCTTACCTTTTCTTGCCAAGCAAAAGCACTTGAGAAGGGCATAGGGCAGAGCCAGTGAGGGGTGTGATCTTGAGAAGAGGTGTGGCCAAGGGACTGTCCTAAGGGCCAGATAGAGAGGTCTGCATTTGGTCCCTGGCCCTGAAGTCTCCTATCTCTGATCTAAAGGTGAGCCCCAGAACTTTGAAGTGTGGTTCTCAATGGACTGGAAGCCATTGGAATTCCTTAAGCACTGTTGAGTGTATTTGTCTCCAATGCCTGATCCCAGTTAAAAGGATAGCATCTATGTTTTGAACTAAATTCCCAGGCAATCTTCAAAGACATCCCCATGTATAACACATTGCAGAAATAGTTGAGAATGTGACATTGGGCTTCAGGCAAAAAATGGAGCTTGTTTATTTCTTTATTTATTTCCAGGGAAGAATACACTCAGTTCAGTTAATAGACAAGCATAAGGAACTGTAAACATGTAGCTCAGATGGTATAAAAGCACAACTGAGAGATTACTTAAATTAATCTTGTTGTTATGCTCTGTAATGTCAGGGTTAATGATGATTGCCTTTTCCTTGATTACACAAAATGTGAGTGTCAGAATGTCAACACGATGTCACTTGCAGCAAGCACTATTTATCCAATGGAAAACTGGATAAATGAGGCTGTGCTGGGCATCTTGCCCCATGGATCTTGGTCTCACATTTGTCTCTCAGATATTGCTCGTGTGGTTACACCATGTAGTTGATCATGCTCCTGCAGAACATCCATGCTACTGGTTTTAATAACTGAAAGAAGAAAATACCCGATTTCTTTCGCACAGAGAGAAAATAATGAGGTGCATACACTAACACACACATACACACACTCCAGTACTGTTGAGTTGTTTGCTTTTTTGATATGAAGAGGCAAAGATTAATAACCTTCACTGCTGCAGGACTTAAAAGTTGACTATAACTTGAAAATAAGATTTCACTGAAATAATAGCATTATTGGTTTTAAACTTAATAGATGTTTATAGGATTTTAGTCTTTCTGTGCTCAGAAGTAAGCCCTATTGAATCCAATGGGGCTTATTCTAAGGTAAGTGGGGTTAGTATTGCAGTCTTAGATGTAAGATAAGTAGACCTGAGATAGTTTATGGAGGGAAACTTAACTGTCCCCTCCTCCCCACTGCAACCACTTGCAATCCCTGATAAGTGTCTCTAGAGATTCAGGGAATGCTCCCTGCACAGTCTGGGATGAGTCACCCGGGGTTGCTAGGAGAAGAAGAATTAGGATTCATCACCAATAAAGAGAAAAAAAGAAGTTAATCTGTATAACATTTGTATATCATAATTAATATGTATAGGCACAAAGGTAGAAATAGTTACTATAATTTAAATAGAAATGCAATAGATCTCACCATAGTGTGGAAGACTATGACTTGCCTGCCTGTTCAGTCTACTGGCCAGGTGCTGCTAACAGTTCATGGGCAACCAAGGCTCCTGTCTGATCTCCCTTTTTGTGGTTCCTTATTTTTAAACCAGACTTAGGTAGAGGACACTTTCAAACTGAGGGCTGTCCTCTGACTGCTCTTCAAAATAAACCATTGTACTCTGTAAAATAGGACACAAGGCCACCCCAGGGAACTCCTTTTGTGAATTTATTTTAGAAGCCAAACCCTATTTTGCATGATTCCTCTTTCCTCCAGCAGCCACCCTTGTCCCATCCCACATTGTTCATGAGCTCTGCAAACCTCCACAGAAGATTTTTGGGAGGCACAGGAAGGGGGGGTTGAGGGAGGTGGGGGGAGAGATGGGAAATTGTCATGGTTCCCAAGGAGAACCTTTGGCAAGATTGGGAGGATGAAGAATGGGTTACAGATGTCACAGAGGGGGTTGGGGAAAACATGGGATAAGTTTTTCCAGAAATCTCTGATAGTTCTGAGTCTGGTGAGACACTTCCAGAAGCCTCTAGCAGCTCTGAGTTTAGTGAGGTTAATATAGCCCCCCCTTGTCTCTGCTAACTGATCAGGGTCCCTCACTAGCACCCTGCCCAGACCTAGCTGTTGAAAAGATAACACTTAGTGAACAACTTGGAGTTGTCCAGAGAGAGGTAAGTGAAAGTTATCTGTTGGATAGCTTTTGCCAAGGTCACGGAGATTAGAAAAAAGGCAGCTTCAGAAAATGTTCTTCACACCTAGAAGGAGCCTCCACCTTTCAGCTAAAGCAAAAAAGTACCAGACAATGCTCAGACAAGTGTGTGCCTGCCCACCTCTCTTGTATTTAGGATGGGGGGGTGACACAGAAGATTAAGGTGTTGCAATAACAGTCTGCTGTTGCCTCCACACGCTTAGTTTGTATCCTGAGATATATAGTTTGCTGTTGCTTCCATTTTGCCTAGATTGTATCATGAGAGATCCCTAGCCTGTTTCAGAGATATGCCTAGTCTGTTTGTGTTCTGTATCCTGAATCATGCCTAGAAAGCCTGATGCTGTTTTCCTGTACTGTCTTCTGGAATAAAGCTTTGTGTAAAACCTAGTCACTGAGTCCTAAGTCTGCTTCTCTGATTCGGAGCTAGGACAAAACTTTCCTTAAATTAACATATCTCAGGATCCAGTCCAACAGATTTTGGACTTCTCCATGTTCTTTCTCTCTCTGTCTCTATCACACACACACAGACACAGACACCCCTACACCTGTATATCTGTGGGAAGAATGAAAACACTTTGACCTCATAGAGGTTGAGGCCTCTTGGATCTTCTACTTTTCCTCTTCTCCTGAAGAACTCAGGAGTTCCTTGTTTCAGTCAGTGGGCCTTCTAAAAGTTATTAGGACCCATTCCCTGCATTGATTCAGTGTCCTAGGGCTGGGCATGATGACAGATCTGATTCTAATCCTGTGTCAGAGCTGATATCTGTAGCATGTGCTAGAGACTTATTTAGCCTGCAATCTCTAGCTTGGAACTAAATCTACAGGCTGATCTTATAGCTATAACACCTAGCATGAGTTTTGTACTTTTAAAAAAATATTTTCCTCACCCGCCCCCCACTCCTTACTTTGTGTTAAGATCTCAAAAACTTCCCAGCTATTTTGTGACATTTTGGCTGGTCCTAAGAAAGATATCACCCACGTATGGATTTTTTTTTTCTTATGGACCAACATGGCTACCTTTGCTTTTTGTATTAAGAAAATAAGAATGTAAGAAGCACCCTGCTGGATCAGGCCAATGTGCCATCTGGTCCAGCATCCTGCTGTCACAGTGGCCAACCAGATTCCCATGGGAAGTCAGGCCCCTGGTCCATCTAGCTCAGTATTGCCTGCATTGACTGGCCATGGTCCTCCAGGATTTCTGGCAGGGGACATTCCCAGCCCTACATGAAATTGCTGTGGATTGAACCTGGGATCTTCTGCATGCAAAACAGATGCTCTGCCTATGTGCTATGGCCCTTCCCCATACTTTCTATGTGGCACACAGTATTTCCCAGAGATAAAGTGACGGAGCAGGAACAGTATAGAGCCATCATAACTTTTGTTCTCATTTGTGAAATTATGTCATATAGTGTTTTTTGCCAACCATCTTTCCATCTGAAAAGCATTAGTAATAAGACTTGATAAACAAACTGGCTTTACTGACATGCTTGACTGCAAGAGCGTTTTCTTTTTTTAGTTCACAAATAGAAGATAAAAACTGGTTGTTGTTGTTTTTCCAAATGAGATGCATGGGAACTTGTATAATTTGTAAAACAAAAATGCTCTCAATAGAGGTTAATCGGTTATTCAGCATTTCAGTGTGGGTTCACATGAGACTGGAAATCCAGACAGCTTTAAAAAAATTTAAAGTCCAGAGGTTAGAAACCGCACTAAGGAGATAATAGGGAGATTTCACAAAAGATTACATGGATGGAAATCCATCCATTCTGTTTGAGCAAGGCATCCTTGATTCTATTGAGGGGTGAAGTGTATCGATTTGACAGGCTGGCTGTTGGATTAAACAGGCACCAATGTCCTTGAAAATAAAATTTAAAAAAATACAAAAAGAAAAGAAAAGAGAAAATTTTAGTTTTGCTAATTACACTAAACTATAATCAGACATTCTTTTCCTGCAATGGTGGAAATGTATAATTGTACGGAAAACTATTTTTAAAGGACATCAGGACTGAAATGAAAATACTTGTATTGAAACCACAATGACAGTATTATTTATTATTTACATTTTTTCAATCTCATTTTCATTTATCCAGAAATTCAATCTGATTCTGTATTTCTTAATAATTGCTGAATAAGGAACACTTACACAGGGACAAAGTATAACTAACAAATGGTTTTTGTGATAGTTCTACATATGTAGTTTTATGATGGCATAGCACCTTAGTAATTAAAATAGCATTGGGTACAAATAATTTCCAAGTAGTAATAGCTCCTATTTTTGAGTAGAAATGATTTAATATAAGGCTTCAAAGTGCCACAAAGATTCAAAACCAAAACCATCCGTTCATTCTTAATCTAAATGTTATGGGATTTATTTTTAAATACAGATTTTTTTAAAAGTTTCATTCATGAACTTTAAAAACTGGTGCCTGAATTCGCTTGTGTTTTTCTTCCCCTTTTCCTTTCATGCTGTATCTTTTAAATCGTAAGTCTGCAAACAGGGACTGTCTTGTTCTTATTTGATAGTCATGCTTATATAAATATTTTCATAGAATCATAGAATAGTAGAGTTGGAAGGGGCCTATATGGCCATCAAGTCCAACCCCCTGCTCAATGCAGGAATCCAAATCAAAGCATTCCCGACAGATGGCTGTCCAGCTGCCTCTTGAATGCCTCCAGTGTTGGAGAGCCCACTACCTCTCTAGTAATTGGTTCCATTGTCGTATGGCTCTAACAGTTAGGAAACTTTTCCTGATGTCCAGCTGAAATCTGGCTTCTTGCAGCTTGAGCCCATTATTCTGTGTCCTGCACTCCGGGACCATCGAGAAGAGATCCCGGCCCTCCTCTGTGTGGCAACCTTTCAAATACTTGAAGAGTGCTATCATATCTCCCCTCAGGCTTCTTTTCTCCAGGTTAAACTTGCCCAGTTCCTTCAGTCTCTCCTCATAGGGCTTGGTTTCCAGTCCCTTGATCATCCTTGTTGCCCTCCTCTGAAACTGTTCCAGTTTGTCTGCATCCTTCTTGAAGTGCAGAGACCAGAACTGGACGCAGCACTCAAGATGAGGCCTAACCAGTGTTGAATAGAGGGGAACTAATACTTCACAAGATTTGGAAACGATACTTCTGTTAATGCAGCCTGATATAGCATTTGCCTTTTTTGCAGCCACATCACACTGTTGGCTCATATTCAGCTTGTGATCAATGACAATTCCAAGATCCTTCTCGCATGTCGTACTGCTGAACCAAGTATCCCCCATCTTATAACTGTGCATTTGGTTTCTTTTTCCTAAGTGTAGAACTTTGCATTTATCTCTGTTGCATTTAATTTTGTTGTTTTCAGCCCAATGCTCCAGCCTATCAAGGTCCCTTTGAATTTTCTTTCTGTCTTCCATGGTATTAGCTATGCCCTCCAATTTTGTATCATCTGCAAATTTGATAAGCATGCTCTGTACCTCATCCAAGTCGTTAATAAAAATGTTGAAGAGCACTGGGTCCAGGACCAAGCCCTGTGGTACTCCACTCGTTACTTCCACCCAGATTTGTCATGCTGTGTCCCTATAAGTATCCGATTTCACACTATGGTTGTACAATACTTCCTTTACGTTTTAAGTATGCCTTGGGGTAGTCATGGTTCCCCATTGTTTTCATCCTGAGGGGCAGATAGGCTGAGAGATGGTGAGTAGCCCATGGTCACCCACTACAGTTTATAGCTCATTTCCATTTTAAAAAATTAATTAAAACAATTTACATGCAGGTAAAATTTATTAAGTGGATTCACACAATATGTTTAAAGCACATCCAACTCACATTTAAAGCGCATGACTTCCCCTAAAGAATTCTGGGAAGTGTCATTTCCCCCTCACAGTTATAGTTCTCACCACTCTTAACAAACTGCAGTTCCCATGATTCTGTGCTGGGATTCATGTGCTTCAAATGGGTGTTGAATGTGCTTTAAATGAATGGTGTGGATCTGCCCTAGGTATGATGTGCATTCAAGAGTGAATTGAAAAGAACAATTTTAAAAGATACTTCTTACTCTTACTCATCTCTCAGACCTCTTTCTGAAGTAAAGGGTCAAATCTGTGAAATCATTTGGAGCAGCCACGTTAAAAGATAAGGGCAGGGTATTCCAGGCAGGGGGTTGCCAACCCTGCTTGGATATGGATGTCTTTGCAGAAGAACCCTAGTCAAGGTTTACCAACAGCACAGTCCAAACTATATCTACTAGAAGTCAGTCTTGTTGAGTTCTATGGGGCTTAATCCCTTAGTAAGTGTGTTTAGAATTGCAGCCTTCAGGAGCATCCATCTTTACTCCCCAAAGCTCCCATCTAAGATCTCCACAACACTAGGCTCCTTTGTCTCTGCAGTGACCTTCTGGTGACTGCCCTGGCCTGAAGGCACTTAACCCTTCTTGCTGAAAGCAAGTAGGCTAGATTAAATGTTTCCTACCCAGGCTCCACCTTTTAGCTAAGATTTCTATCTTAATTTCCAATCAGATTTTTTTTTAATTGTATGCTCCAAGCAACTGTGAATGATGCTTAATGTATCATGCTTAATGACATCACTCAGGCCCGCCCCGTGACATCACTCGGGCCCACCCTGTGACATCACTAGGGCCCACCCCTCAAATCTCAGGTTTTGGGATGCTTCTGACCTGGCAACCCTAGTTCAGAGGAGGGCAATGAGGGTGCTCAGTGGGCTGGAAACAAAGCCCTATGAGGAGAGACTGAAAGACCTGGCCATGTTTAGCCTTGAGAAGAGAAGACTGAGGAGAGATAGGATTCTTTAAGTACTTGAAAGGATGCCACACAGAGGAGGGCCAGGATCTCTTCTTGATCATCCCAGAGTGCAGGACATGGAGTACTAGGCTCAAGTTAAAGGAAGCCAGATTTCAACAGAACATCAGGGAAAAAAACTCCTAACTGTTAAAGTGGTATGACAATGGAACCTATTACCTAGGGAGGTGGTGAGCTCTCCAACACTGGAGGCATTCAAGAGGCAACTGGACAGCCATCTGTTATGTTTGCTTTAATTTGGATTCATGCACTGAGCAGAGAGTTGGACTTAATGGCCTTATAGGCCCCGTCCAACTCTATGATTCTATAATTCCTGAGCTACTGGAGTGACAAAGTTGAAGACAATATCTACTATCCTATTCACAGTGATTTGACCTTTAAGGTTCTTCTTTTCTTTTCTCTCTCTCTTTTCTTCCCCTCCTTTTTTCTTTTTCTTTCTCTATTTCCTCTTTAAAAATTACCTATGTTATACTTTTAATGTTGTTTCTATATGTTTATCTTTCTCTGTAGACCCATCTTTATTTGCTTTCTTCCTTTTCTCTGTCTCCTACACATATTTCTTACCCTTTCCCCTTTGTTATTTATAAATCACTTCATTGTGTGCTAATAGCCTGGTCTTTTCTTTGCATTTATTTTTGATTTTATCACTATAGAGACACACAAATATAAAGCAACGATGATATAACACTACTCTATTTGAGCCTCGTGACCACACAGAAGCGTTTTCTGTTTTTAAAATAAAAGAGAAAAAATAAAAACCAAAATATATTTTGAAAAGAAAATCTGATGCTCCATCGAATCCTGAATATGCTTGTGTTTGAAGAGTTTCCATCCCATCACAGTTCACATGCTCCCAAAAAAATTTCTGTTTTCTTTCCCCCCTGAAAACCCCCACAATCCTAAGAATAATAACCTTTCTTGGGTAAAAAGGAAGGTTTTGTCAGCTGCAATGGTAATGTGGAAATGTGAAATCCAAGACTCTTAACTTATAAGGAGGTAGGACACATCCTTACAGCATGGGCTACTATCAGAAATTCCTTGTAATACAGAAATGTAATGCAGAGACTTCAGGTTTCCTGTGTCTGGAATGCACATAGCACCTGTTCACCACAGACATGTTTTTAGAAGGATGCACTGCCAAATGAAAAGGCCAAATAAGTGAGAGGGGCAGCGCATCTCTAACTACTTAAATTATACACGGCCAAATCTTGGGTGTGCACTGTAATCAACAGGTTCCCAAGCGTGTATTATGGATCTTCTTCCTTTTGTTTGTACAGCTGCCAGATGGTGTGCAGCATATCCCATTTCACAACATTATTGTGCTTATTTATTTTTAAAGATTGTTGAGTGCTACAAGCAGCATGGGATTTTTTATGCTTTAGGCTTGATTGCCAGTCTGACCCATGTATTAATGCGGATTAAACTTTGAAAAGTTCTTGTGTGTTGTATGCCCAAGGATGTAATGTCTCTGGGGCAGGCAAATTACCTTCAGAGAAACTTGTGAGGTACATCTTTTCCATTGCTGTAGCAACCTCTCCCATGCTCTAGTCTTATTCTTCCTATGATATATTTTCAGGGGCCTGCCAAATTTTTAATATATCTGTGCTTTGAAGTGTAGTCCACTTCATTTCTTTTCCTTCATTTAAAAATATCATTGATATCCTGACTCTGCCTTATTTTCAATTGACCAGTGGAAACCTGTGGCTCCGATGTCAGTGGAGCAGTGAATCTGCTCCAGGACAGCTCCTTGGAAAGTTTGGACTAAAACCCAGACTGGATTCACTGTCCCACTGACATCAGAGCCACCAGTCTCCACTGCAAGTGACCCTCTAGGCTAGTGTCCTTCAACCTTGGGTCCCCAGATGCTGTTGGACTACAACTCCTGTCACTTTAGCCAATAGTGAGGGATGATGGGATTTGTAGTCCAGCAACATCTGGAGACCCAAGGTTGAAGAACTTTGCTCTTGGCATTCGTCCTTCAGATGTTCCAAGGCAGGAGTGGCGAACCTGTGACCTTCCAGTTGTTGCAAGATTTCAGCTATCATCAGGCTCAACCACTATGGCTAATGATCAGGGATGATGGGAGTTTTAGTCCAGCAACATTTGGAGGACCACAGGACCCCCACCTCCGCTCTAGGGATTGCAGTACTAAGCTTGATTCTATGTATTTAAATTACTGTTATACATTGAGCGTTAGTGAGATAGTCAGATAGAATTTATTTTCTGTTAGAGGGCATATTTAAAGGCCCAGTTCATCTTGGGACTAGGTTATGGTAATATATATATATATATATATATTCTTGGATATATATATATTCTGTCTTGGATGTTCATTTGAAATGTATTTAGGCTCTCTAGCAAAAGAAAGAAATTCCTTAGCATCCTCAGTTCTAGGATTATTTGAGGGGATCACTGACACTTAACCCCAAACTGATGTGCATTGTAGTATAATAGTATAATCTATAATTTATTATTATCTTTTTGTCTGATCTTTTCTTTGCAATTAGACATGGGTGGACCCACTCCCATCACACATTGTGATCAATTCAGAGTGATTCAGTAAGTCCCAGTTAAATGATCTCAGTTAAGAATATGTTATATTTGTGTGATGGTATCAGCAGTACAGAAGCAAGATGAGATAAGGGTTCACTGGCACTCTGGACAGCTCCATGAAGGTTTCAGACTGGAGACTCCGTAAGAGCTGAGCTCAGATGTTGTTTCAGTAGCGGTTTTCCTCAGACCGATCTTTAAGTAGGAATTGCAGTTCTATCTTGATAGTTAGCTCTGCCAAGAGAGGAGTCTTTTAATTTAAAGGAGTCCAGCCTGTTTTAGCAGTTGGTGACTCTAACAGAATGGTGGTACACTCTGGTTTCACTAGGAACCTTTTTGGCTGCATGGGCCAGATCTCTAGCAGGAATGGCCACATGGGCCAAATTTGACAGGTGGGCAGGGCCTTCCACCTGTCATTCACATGACATCATTATGACATCACATTATTGACAGGTGGAAGGCCCTGCCCATCTGTCACATGCCAGTCTGAGGTTCCCAAGCATGTGCTGTGGCTCAGAAAACCAGAAAGAAGCCTGCATTTTGAAATGTAGGCTTCTTTCATGCTTCCCATAGCAGCAGCGGTGTTGGTAGCAGGCTTTGTTCCCAGTGCTCAATCTTTCAGCCTGTGATATCAGAGGTTGAAAGGACTTTGAGATCCTCCCCGTGCTTCTCCTTTGCACTTTCAATATCAGTGCATGTATGATTTCAGGTGTAGGGAGGGTGGGCATAGCTTCCCCAAATCAGCCCCATGGACCAAATGGGAAGCCAAATGTGGGTCTGCAGGCCAGAGGTTCCCCACCCCTGCACTAGGGCTTCTCAACTTGGAGTCAAAGGAAGGCAATGTGACTTCCTGAAGTCAGAGAGGTACTGGCCGACCATGTTCCACTTGCACAAGTGCTTCTGTTTATTATTATTTTATTTATTTATTAAATTTTTATACCGCCCCATAGCCGAAACTCTCTGGGCGGTTCACAACATCAAAATATCAACATACAATTTAAAACCACACATTGATCAATTTAAAACATAACTCATTAAATTTCCAAATAAACCTATGCTAAACTAAAATACTGAAATACTAAAAATACTAAAATACTAAAATGCTAAATGCTACAATACTGAAATGCTAAAATGCTAAAATGCTAGAATGCCTGGGAGAAGAGGTAGGTCTTAACCTGGCGCCGAAAAGACAACAATGTTGGCGCCAGGCGTACCACATCAGAGAGATTGTTCCATAATTCGGGGGCCACCACTGAGAAGGCCCTTTTTCTTGTTACCATCCTCCGGGCTTCCCTCTGCATAGGCACCCGGAGAAGGGCCTTCGATGTTGAGCGCAGTGTATGGGTAGGTTCATATCGGGAGAGGCGTTCCATCAAGTATCGTGGTCCCAAGCCATGTAAGGCTTTATAGGTTAAAACCAGCACCTTGAATCGAGCCCGGAAACATATAGGCAGCCAATGCAAGCGGGCCAGAACCGGTGTTATATGTTCAGACCGCCTGGTCCGTGTTAACAATCTGGCCGCTGCATTTTGCACAAGCTGCAGTTTCCGAACCATCTTCAAAGGCAGCCCCATGTAGAGCGCATTGCAGTAATCTAGTCTAGAGGTTACCAGAGCATGGACAACTGAAGCAAGGTCGTCCCTGTCCAGATAGGGGCGTAGCTGGGCCACCAACCGAAGTTGGTAGAAAGCACTCCGTGCCACCGAGGCTACTTGAGCCTCAAGTGACAGGGATGGTTCTAATAGTACTCCCAAGCTGTTGGAGCATGTACATCTGGGGCTGGCCTTGAGGATAATTCCCCCTACTAATCCAAATCACCAGCATCATTCCCTGAGGAAAGGAATTCTTACCCCAGGTTCAAGACACTGGGTTGGGAAAGGCCTTTGAGACCTAAGAGATCTTCTGCCAGTCATGTAAGACAGTATTAAATTAGCTGGACCAATGGTCTGAGACAAGGCAGCTTCACCTATATGAAATATAGCCATAAATACCTCATTAGGATAGGGGACTTTGCTAAAAGAACAAGCACAATGTTATGTTAAAATCAGACCCACTTCTGATAGATTCTTTGAAAATCTAGATTTCATCTTAAATGTCCACACCCTATGATCAAGAGTATTTGTGTTGATCCAGTTACTTTGTTGTATGAAATTTGTCCTGTTCTAGCCCTACATGCAAAGCCCTGGGATGCATTTTTTTCCACTTGTTGCTACTTTCATTATGACATCTTTTATTACAAAGGAGGGAGGAATCAATAGCTCTACTGTAAATTTCAATTAAAATAACTTGGGATGGTGCCAAGAACCTCTATCAATGTTTGTGCAATATATGCACTTCATGTGGATGTGCAGTATTTAAAAGAGCACTCAGTTATACTCAAGTACCATTACAGGCTCATTTTGCACAGCTTTAGCACTTAAGCAGACCTCTGCAGCGGATCCCGATACATTCATACTATTTTAGGGCCTTGCATGCCTTTGTCTCCTTAATTCAATCAGTTATTAAACTACCATTAGCTGAGCATCCTATTAGTCTCCAAAAATTCATTCAGTCTCTTAGAGAAAATGTTGCACAGCATGGGGGAAGTTATAGATTTTAAAATATATTCAAAGGCACTTGAGCTCAAAACTCATTATTAAAGCATTGTTTCTGAAGCACTCTGACTCGTCATAATTGCATTTCAGTTCAGCACAAATAATACTGTGTTTGTCTGTGGCAGGTTGTTTGCAAGTGAAGGGCAGAAGCCAATTTTTCTCCTCACACCCTTGGCAACAGATTATACTCAGTTCTGTAACTCTAACACAGCCTGTGGATGTACTGACAAATGAATGCATCAATCTACATGTTAATGGAAACAATTTGTTTGCTTAGGAATAGCAAGCGTAGCAATGCTGGGGGAGGGGATAGGGTTATCTGTTGAATGTCTTCCTTGCAAATATATCTCACTGATGAATAAACTTTCGCCATATGGAACTCATCTTCACAAGATGTTAATGTAATATTAATGATGTGGTAAGTATAATTAATTTCAAATAATATCTTTAAAATATCACAGGCAACAAGAGCATTAAGAGTTATTAAAGGTCAGGGGTCATATACTTATTTTCAGAATAAGTCCTGAGTAGGGCGATAGCTCCAGGTACATAAGAACATAAGAAGAGCCTGCTGGATCAGGCCAGTGGCCCATCTAGTCCAGCATCCTGTTCTCACAGTGGCCAACCAGGTGCCTGGGGGAAGCCCGCAAGCAGGACCCAAGTGCAAGAACACTCTCCCCTCCTGAGGCTTCCGGCAACTGGTTTTCAGAAGCATGCTGCCTCTGACTAGGGTGGCAGAGCACAGCCATCATGGCTAGTAGCCATTGATAGCCCTGTCCTCCATGAATTTGTCTAATCTTCTTTTAAAGCCGTCCAAGCTGGTGGCCATTACCGCATCTTGTGGGAGCAAATTCCATAGTTTAACTATGCGCTGAGTAAAGAAGTACTTCCTTTTGTCTGTCCTGAATCTTCCAACATTCAGCTTCTTTGAATGTCCACGAGTTCTAGTATTATGAGAGAGGGAGAAGAACTTTTCTCTATACACTTTCTCAATGCCATGCATAATTTTATACACTTCTATCATGTCTCCTCTGACCCGCCTTTTCTCTAAACTAAAAAGCCCCAAATGCTGCAACCTTTCTTCGTAAGGGAGTCGCTCCATCCCCTTGATCATTCTGGTTGCCCTCTTCTGAACCTTTTCCAACTCTATAATATCCTTTTTGAGATAAGGCGACCAGAACTGTACACAGTATTCCAAATGCGGCCACACCATAGATTTATACAATGGCATTATGATATCGGCTGTTTTATTTTCAATACCTTTCCTAATTATCGCTAGCATGGAATTTGCCTTTTTCACAGCTGCCGCACACTGGGTCGACATTTTCATCGTGCTGTCCACTACAACCCCGAGGTCTCTCTCCTGGTCGGTCACCGCCAGTTCAGACCCCATGAGCGTATATGTGAAATTCAGATTTTTTGCTCCAATATGCATAATTTTACACTTGTTTATATTGAATTGCATTTGCCATTTTTCTGCCCATTCACTCAGTTTGGAGAGGTCTTTTTGGAGCTCTTCGCAATCCCTTTTTGTTTTAACAACCTTGAACAATTTAGTGTCATCAGCAAACTTGGCCACTTCACTGCTCACTCCTAATTCTAGGTCATTAATGAACAAGTTGAAAAGTACAGGTCCCAATACCGATCCTTGAGGGACTCCACTTTCTACAGCCCTCCATTGGGAGAACTGTCTGTTTATTCCTACTCTCTGCTTTCTGCTTCTTAGCCAATTTCTTATCCACAAGAGGACCTCTCCTCTTATTCCATGACTGCTAAGCTTCCTCAGAAGCCTTTGGTGAGGTACCTTGTCAAACGCTTTTTGAAAGTCTAAGTACACTATGTCCACTGGATCACCTCTATCTATATGCTTGTTGACACTCTCAAAGAATTCTAATAGGTTACTGAGACAGGACTTTCCCTTGCAGAAGCCATGCTGGCTCTGCTTCAGCAAGGCTTGTTCTTCTATGTGCTTAGTTAATCTAGCTTTAATAATACTTTCTACCAGTTTTCCAGGGACAGAAGTTAAGCTAACTGGCCTGTAATTTCCGGGATCCCCTCTGGATCCCTTTTTGAAGATTGGTGTTACATTTGCCACTTTCCAGTCCTCAGGCACGGAGGAGGACCCGAGGGACAAGTTACATATTTTAGTTAGCAGATCAGCAATTTCACATTTGAGTTCTTTGAGAACTCTCGGGTGGATGCCATCCAGGCCCGGTGATTTGTCAGTTTTTATATTGTCCATTAAGCTTAGAACTTCCTCTCTCGTTACCACTATTAGTCTCAGTTCCTCAGAATCCCTTCCTGCAAATGTTAGTTCAGGTTCAGGGATCTGCCTTATATCTTCCACTGTGAAGACAGATGCAAAGAATTCATTTATCGTTCTTTAGTACACCTTTGACTCCCTTATCGTCCAAGGGTCCAATTGTCTCCCTAGATGGTCTCCTGCTTTGAATGTATTTATAGAATTTTTTGTTGTTGGTTTTTATGTTCTTAGCAATGTGCTCCTCAAATTCTTTTTTAGCATCCCTTATTGTCTTCTTGCATTTCTTTTGCCAGAGTTTGTGTTCTTTTTTATTTTCTTCATTTGGACAAGACTTCCATTTTTTGAAGGAAGACTTTTTGCCTCTAAGAGCTTCCTTGACTTTGCTCGTTAACCATGCTGGCATCTTCTTGGCCCTGGCGGTACCTTTTCTGATCTGCGGTATGCACTCCAGTTGAGCTTCTAATATAGTGTTTTTAAACAACTTCCAAGCATTTTCGAGTGATGTGACCCTCTGGACTTTGTTTTTCAGCTTTCTTTTTACCAATCCCCTCATTTTTGTGAAGTTTCCTCTTTTGAAGTCAAATGTGACCGTGTTGGTTTTTCTTGGCAATTGGCCAGTTACATGTATGTTTAATTTAATAGCACTGTGGTCACTGCTCCCAATTGGTTCAACAACACTTACATCTTGCACCAGGTCCCGGTCCCCAACAGGTAGTGTTGGAAAAGACTTCTATCTGAAATCCTGAAGAGTTCATCCCATTCAGTGTAGACCCAGGGTGGAGAACCTCTGGCTGGTGGGCCAAATTTGGTCTCCCCATTTGGGCCATGAAGCCATTTTACCCAAATCACTACCACCTGCCCCACACCTAATGTCACCTGACATATGGGGCAGGGTAGAGTTGCGACAAAGCAAGATTGAACTCCCTGCCCACCAGCTGATGAGCAGGGAGTTCAATCCTGCTTGGTTCAGGCAGTAAGTAAGTTCTCTGTGGGGAACTTGCTTGTGCACCTGAATCAAACAAAAAGGAGGAAGTTCAATCCTAGTTGGTCCATGGGCCAACTTTGACAGGTAGGCAGGACTACCGACCTGCCAATCAAATGGTGTCATTATGGTGTGATATGATTGACAGGTGGGTGGTCCCTCCCACCTGTCAATGTTGGCTCACAGGGGTGGAGAGAGATAAAGATATGGCCTGCTGGGCCAAAAAGATGCTGCACACTGTTGTAGACAATACTGTCCCGAGCTAGATGGATCAATATAAGGCAGTTTTCAACGCCTTTTTAAATTGTATTGATTTTTACCTCCATTGTTCCCATATTTTTTGTATTATTGTTTTTTATTATATTTTATTGTATTGTATTTGTGCTGCTGTTATCCACCTTGAGCACCATTTGATTCAAATCCAATACATTAGACAAATACTTGAATAAAATGTGAGTAATCACCCTGTCTTTGCAAAGGTCTTTGGAAGTAATGAAAAGAGAATCTCATTCCCATGAAACAGGATAGTTGTGGATGGGCCCACACCCCTGGCTGTAGGATCTTTAGGAATTCAGCCTAGGCAGTAGAATGTTTTAATAAGAGAATTCATATTGTGTGTGCATAGAGACCTAAGAAGTTGTTGCTAGGAACACACATAGTAAGAGCCACTCCTCTATTTCCCACCTATTTCTAGGTGGGTGGTGGCTATCTTTTCCTGAGCCTCTGATCTCACAAGGACAAACAGGGGAAGGTGCCCTGAGAAGAACATGTGATAGCATCTAATGTTGTGCCCATGTAACATTTTGAGATACTTCAGATGTGCTAGTGTGTTTTACATAATATGGCCTAGATGCAGCTACACTGTAAGGCACCAATTTTACCTGCTTCCAGTTAAGTGTGTGTGCATATTTATTTCTGCACTCATGCACATACATAATGTTTACTTGTGAAAATGCGTCCCAACTTGGCATGGTAAAGTTTTGATGACCATATTATAGAAGACCTTAAAAAATAACAACTAGTATCCCCATATTGAAGAAGTTCCTTTTTGCTTTCTTACAGTTGGAAAACAGTAGGATCAGTTTTGCAAATGCAATAGGGAAGTGAATCCAGCTATTTAAAAGAAAAGAAAAATAAATGAAGGGTGAAGACGTTTGACAGAACATGTAGACATGTCATATTAAAATCAATTGTAGATGTCATTTGTTACTGATCATAGTAGGTTAGAATATCTATCTATCTATCTATCTATCTATCTATCTATCTATCTATCTATCTATCTATCTATCTATCTATCTATCTATCTATCTATCTGTCTGTCTGTCTGTCTGTCTCTGTCTGTCTGTCTGTCTGTCTGTCTATCTATCTATCTATCTATCTATCTATCTATCTATCTATCTATCTATCTATCTATCTATCTATCTATCTATCTATCTATCTATCTCATGCAAGCATTGGATACAATTAGGTAATAACAAAGCTGCTGACTTTCCAGATAGTAGTCTCTTATCAGATTCAAGGCTAAATATAATTACTTGTGAAATCTAGACCAATGGGGATGTTCCTTTTAAGGCAATGATTTTGGGTGCAATTTCCTTTTAAAAAAAGTTGTATGTGTCATTGACTATGGTTTTTCTGCATGATCATTTGCAACTTTGGAAGAGTCTATTTAATCAGGAAAACAGTGTGTCAGAATCACATTATCCAGGAGTAGTATCAGCCAAGATTGCACTTAGATGTGAGAGATGCCTGAAAGGTAGCAGTGGTGTTTTAGAGGGAAAGAGTGTTAATTGAAATACCTTGGGATATGAAAATTAACTGAAATGATGCCACACACACACTTCACAGTAAACTGCATTCAGCAAGCTTCCTCAGAAAGGAAAGAGAGTTTGGTACCCTGCCTGCCTTCAAGACATAGAACTTATTAGAGAATGAGGAAAAAACTATTAGGTGCTTTAATATTCCCTCTTAAATATTTGACAGGCCCCATCTCTGTTATCTTTTTGGTGCCTACTGAAGACCTTCCTCTTTCAACAAGCCTTTTAAGTAGAGACCTTGTCCCAGTCTGTGCCTGTGTTGGAACACACCTGTTTTTAAAGCTTTTTTAAAAAGATGTTTTTAAAGATGTTTTGTTTTAATATGTTTTTAAAGATGTTTTGTTGTAATATATTTTAAAGTATGTTTTAAGATGTTTTAGAGAGTTTTTAGTGTTTTTGTTGCGGCCCTGGGCTCCTACTGGGACGAAGGGAGGGATGTAAATTGAATGAAGGAATAAATAAATACTATCATTGCTTCAGCAAGATGTACAGTACCATTCACCTTGGCTTCTTGTCCATTCCAGTGCACCTCTCCAATCCATTTCAACCTGCATCCTGCTCATTGTACTCTTCCTGTCTTTGAAACATGTTGTTGTTGCTGCTGCTGCTGCTGTTGTTTTAATTTATTACCTGCCATTCATCCTCAGACCCCAGGGTGGGTTACAACAGTTTAAAATAGATTCTTAAAAACCATTTTAAACAACTTGCAATCATAAACATCACAAAAAAGTATATATCTTGGATGCCAAAATCCAGGGAAAAGAGGTTTATCTTTAGTATTTACAGAAAACTGTATAGTGAAGTTGCCAGACAAACCTCTGTGGGGAGCAGGGATGGAAAGAACTGTCAGTTTCGGTTCTCTCAGTGTATTATCTTTCCAACGTTTCTATAGCAATCTGCGAATATTTTTTTTAAAAAATCCTGATGAAAATTCTCCACACATTTTTGTAGGCAGTTTTGACAAGCTATTTCTCATCACATCATGCCTTTTTGCCTATTATTTTCACTCATATATTCATTTTCATATACACTTTCCCCTAATACATGTATTTTTGTAAATATTTCTTAGCTGGCGAAACTGCATTCCAAAATTCTAATAAATACAAATTTTGAAGGATGGCCATGTTTTGGTTCTCATATTGTTTTGGAAAGTGTGAATTTGATAAATTCTGCTTGAAATCTGAACTGAATCAAAATTCTCACCCATCCCTAGTGGGGAGGGAGTTCCACAACTTGGGGGCTGCCACAGAAAATGCCTTCTCCTAGGCCATCAATCCCCAAGTTTCTGATGGCAGCAGAACTACTACGACCCCCCCTGATCTTAGCAACCGAGAGGGTGTTAGGGAAAGAGGTGGTCTCTCAGATATGTGTACATGGATTTGCTCTAAATCTGCAATGCCACATCTTTCTGTGCTACATCTTCCGTTCTCTATCAACTACTTCCCTTCATTAACCAAATAATGATAACTTTAAGATTCCCAGGACTTGGTACAAAGTGCAGACCAGAGGGCTGAGTGAAAATGACTTCTCGTAATTCTGCATGCTGTTAGTGGGTAGCAAAATCTTCGTGCGTGGGGTGGGATATTGCCAAATATTCTTGGAGAGGTGGAAGATGAGTTTTCCCCAGAACTCTCTTTTGAGATATTTCACTTTACTTAATGTTGAATTAAACTTTCTTGCTAATATTAACAATATTAAATATTAATGTTAGATCCACAGTTGCACCCCAAATGAACGGATGACACAACTCAAGCGGCCATTTCACTGAATATACTCCAGGGGAGGACTGAAATCTCCCAACAGTCCAAGCAGAACTTAAAAAGTGTAATTTTCAAAAAATTATGTTTTGAGTAATGTAATTGCCCCAGCAAAAGAATTTCCAACACAGCTAGCAAGGTGTTTTGTGAGGGTGAAAGCAGGGGGAGGGTGGTCAGTTGATCCAATGAAGGTCCATTGCTCTGGGTCTACAGAAACCTGGGTCTAGATTTCTACCCATAGTTAGCTGCCCATTATGCCATGGCAGTCAAATCCATAGAGCACAAGGCTCCTTATGGTCTACCACAGCCTTCACCAACCTGTTGCACGTCAGATGTTTTGAACAACAACTCTCATCAGCTAGGCCTGATGGGATCTGTAGGCCAAAACACCTGGAGAGCAACAGGCTGACAGGCAAAGGCTGTGCTAGTTGATGT
This sequence comes from Rhineura floridana, assembly GCF_030035675.1. Classification (NCBI taxonomy): domain Eukaryota; kingdom Metazoa; phylum Chordata; class Lepidosauria; order Squamata; family Rhineuridae; genus Rhineura; species Rhineura floridana. The sequence goes on along the minus strand of NC_084484.1, from coordinate 131,311,842 downwards.
ATGTGTGTATGTAATTAATACAATGCATCTGCTGCTTAACATAAAACTCTAAACAGTTTACACATAAGAACACAATATTAAAAGCACCCCTAAAATACAAGATACACTGTATACAAATGCAGTTAAATAACTAAGAGCACAAGCCTAACCATGTCTGCTCAGATGCAAGTCCTACTGAATTCCATAGAGCTTACTCCCAGGGAAGTGGGGTTAGGATTGCAGCCTTAATCACAACACTGAGCAGCAACATTAGTGTTGCCACAGCAGCCATGCCAATAGCAAGTATCCAAAATGGTCACCCTCATTCTCGGCATGGCCTGAGTGAGTAATTACCCTGGCTTTGAATGCCATAAAATGCATGGCATCATTTATAAGTCATCCCCTGCCCTCCCACGGCACATGGAAGCCAGAATCACTCGACAAACTGGAAACACAAGCACAAGTATCTAACTGTAGTGTCAACTTTGGCACAATGGCACAACAGAATGCCATGCCCGTATGCAACAGAAAACGGCAACCAAGAATGCAGAACCCTACGAATGCGGGGAATACTTTTTGGTGTTCAGTTGCTTCCCCTCCTTCACTCCTTTATTGTGAATGTCCTCCTTTTGAACTACAGTAAATTTTGCTTACACTAGATTTAGACATTGCCTGTGGTAGTAATAAAAGAAACTGGGAAAAATTCTTTAGTCTACCGGCACCAATAAAAAAAAAATACTAAAGCAATAAAATGTTTTATATTTTGTGGGTGGCTCTGAAGAGCTACATCAAAACTGCCCAAGTCATATGTGCTGATTATTTTTTGATTTATTAAAGTAATGGATCTGCCTGAAGGGACATTCTTTAACCGAAAGAACTGAACAGCATCCTTTAGAGAAAAATAATTTTTTTGGAAGAAGCAAGCTATGTGGCAATATCTTTTTTTTCTAATGTAGAGAAAAGTGTTAGAGAAACAGACTACATTTGCTGGTGAAATTTTGCATTCACCTTATGGTAGGAAGTCTGAGATGGTGTAATTAGAAGCTTCAGCAGAGATATGGGAATGATTCAGCTTCATACCCATTTACTAACTTCCTTAGGCTGTTCCAGATGGAGGCTTTTTTTTTCTTTTTGCTGATTCGACACACTTGGTACCCTCAAGCAACATGGGAATTATGACAATCCCTGTGCTGACTCAGCCTGGGGACTAACCGGATCAATGCATGTGGGAAAGTCCAAATGAGTGATCATTGCACAAAATCCCCTGAATTAATTGGCACTTCTTACTTTCTGTATTCTCTCCCCCACTTCCAAAAAAGCCTTCAAATATGTGCATTTCAGAAACATATTCTCCAACCATACATACAGTATCGTATCTTGGATGTTTAAAATGCTACATTTCATCCCTTCTTATATTCAGTGCTGGAGAAAATCTGTCTGAAGAAATGATAAAAAATCATGTAGTATTAAGTATGCATCTGTGTGTCTGGTGGTGAGTGATCTACGGAGAGAGACAGCCACTTGGGGTATCAGGTTATCAATACTCTTTTCCATATGAGAATTTGAAGCCTCCTGTCCATCATATGGTCCCAGCACAGGTTACAATGCAATAAAACAGTAAAAAAGACTGCAGTAAAAACAGTTCAGCACAACTTATAAAAACACAGCATATTTTTTAAAATATCCAGGGAGCCACTCTAGCTAGGGGTGAAAAAACCACAAGATCTGATTCAGTCCCTAATTCAGCACTTTGTAAAACAGCCTGATTTGGCTAAGATCAATTCAGAGGTTGCCTAATTTGGCTCTGGGGTCTGAGTTTGCTTCATTCCTCCCTGTAGGGAAATTAAAAAACAAAAAACAGATATAACTTTTTTCTCTTTTAACATTTGCAGGCAGGGTAGCCCCTCCAGAATGGATAAAGCTTGCCGAACTGCAAGCAAATTGACTCATATGATTTTGCGCTAGATACCTCTAAAATGTGATCTCCCACCCCCAAAAGGAACAGTCTTTATTATTTATTTATTTATCAGAGGAAATTTACATGCAAGCTCACCCCTTCTCAGGCATGAATCCTGTCACATTTCAGAAGGACAGTTCCAGTCACTTTCCTGCAAGGGCAGCTGTTACAGATTTAGGCTGGGTAAAAAAAGGCATAAATTAACTTCTCCTAGTGTTTTTGGACAAGTGGTCTGAAAATTATAGACACAAGTTTCCCCTGGGCAAGAAACCTGCCAAGTTGCATACAAATTCATCTAGGGGCTTTTGTGCTAGACATGGGGCTGGCACCAGACTGCAGCATGCCCTTGGCGAGCAGACTACAGGGGCTCCCAGGCAGCAGCAGCTACACAGCACACTAGTGCACAGTGCTTTAAACAAATAGTGCCACCATCTGGGGCTTAAATAGGCCCTAGGCCCAGCTACATCAGCAGATTAGCACACTGTGCATGCATTAGGATTACCAAGTCTCCGGTTTTCGGTCAGAGACTCTGGATTTTTGGAGTCCTCTCTGGGTGTCCAGGTGAGTCACCCCAATCTCTGGACTCCCAGCTTTCATTTTTTTTTTTAAAAAAATTAAGTTTCTAGGTGATCTGGTTCAAGGGATATACACCAAAATGTCACCCCCCCAAGTTTTGTCAAATAGGATCATAGCTGGCTGGTTTGTAGCCAATAAGTGAACTCAGGGTTGTGATTAACAAGAGATTTATTGACCTCCAGGCAATAGCTAGAACCCATTGAAAGTTCAGAAAACTGTTGTCTTTTCCTGCTTGTCTGAAAATCCCATACACTGAGTAAGTTTATACCTTTCAGCAGTAGTAAAGTCCCTTTCTGTGTGTAGGAGATGTAGAACAAAAATTACAGCAGGATCTTGGTATGCCAATGTTTACAGCAGTGGTTCCCAACCTTTATGAATATGGGACCTCCTTTATAAGCTTAAAAATTTTTGTGACCCCCTGACGCTAATTGTAATTTTAGCCTCTGTTAATTGAAAAATTCATGCGTGGCAAAATCACCTCCCAATATACCTTTCCATAAAAAGTTCCCTGCAGACAGGGAGGTGTTGCTTTCTTTTCTTAATGCAAAGCTCCAATCAAATTAGGATCCTGCTCCCACACACACACATTGTTTGAAGAAGTACAGTCCTGTCTCCCAACACCAGTGGGTTACAGTGTGCGATTAAGATCCAGGTTCAAATCCCCATCCAGCCATGAAGCCCACTGGGTGACCTTGGACCAGAGACAGTCTCTCAGCCTCATCAATCTCACAGGGTTGGTGCAAGGATAAAATGGAAAGGGGGAGGACTATGTGTACCACCTTGGGCACCTTGGAGGAAAGGTGGGATAAAAATGCAATAATAATTAAATAAACAAATACATTTCGTCTGCAGTATGTGGACCCCAGCCTCAGCCAACCTGTTGAATGGTCAAATAAATTTATTTATTTATTTATTTATTGCACTTGTATACCGCCCCATAGCCGAAGCTCTCTGGGCGGTTTACAGCAATCAAAAACATTAAAACAGATATACAATTTAAAACACATATTTTAAAAACAATTTAAAACACAATTTTAAAATTTAAAACAATATAAAAACAATTTAAAAATAAATATTTATTTAAAATAAATAAATAAATAAATGCAGCAATGTGGCAGTGGTGGGGATGCTAGATTGTGAAGACAAAAGGATGGATAGATTGAGGATGGGGGGTAGTGCTTTTATGCCTTGGGATGATCAGCAGAACTGATGACTTGGTTAGCATGCACTTGGGGAATGAGAGTGGAGCAGAAGACAGATCAGTGCACACACGCACACAAACACACCTGCCCCTCCTCCAAGCATCTGAAGGTGTGCATGCATTCAAGCATGTGGGAAGAGGGAAACCCTCAACTGTCACAGCATCTTGGAGAGAGAGATGGGAAGGCAGAGTGTAGGTGGAAGGAAGGAGGAACACTGGCACACACACTAAGCCTCAGAGATGCCGGGTGAGCAAGTACTGAACTTCCTCACTGCTCCTTGGTTCCATCTGGGCCAAAGGCAAGATCTGGGTGGCCTTGCAACTAAGAATAATTTTTAAAATGAGGTGGCAGAGAAACAGGAGCCAAGAAAGGCAGGCCGGCTGGCTGCCAGGAAGAAAGGGGGAAAGCAGCCTTTCCTTGAAGCCTTCCTTCATTTTGCTTCATGAAAAGCCCTCTCCTCTCGTTCTGAGTAAGGATATCATCAGCAGCAGCAGTGTGAGGAGATAGGAGTCGGTGATAGCAGCCCCCTCTTCTTCCTGGTAGCTCTGCCCTCAACCTCTTTTGGCATCTGTCATGTGTTTTGTAGTCAGATGCCTGCCTTTGGCACATCTGCAAAAGTCCTCCTCTCTTGTCTGGAGCAAGGGGGAGGTATCATCTGCAGTGGCAATGGGGAGCAGACAGTGTCCAGGGAATGAAGACTTTAAAAATAATAATAATTCATTTCTTTACTGTTCGTGGCCCTCTTGGATTACTTTGCAGCCCCCCCGGGAATCATGGCCCCCCAGGTTGGGAACCACTGGTTTACAGTAAACAATTTCAGTTATGATTATAATAAAAGTGTACATGCAGGATTTTTTAATTACTTGCAAAAATAGCATGTTATACATTTTATCTTTCAAATAATTTTTGAACAGAAATTTAAAAGAACTGTACATGCAGCGCCATTACAATGTGTTATACTTTTCTAATTATGAGGAGTCAAACAAGTTTAAATTTTCCTGGGCTATTGAAGAGGACAGTTTATTTATCTGATTCATAGCCTGTTTTGAAAACCTTCCCAATATGAAGCTGTAATCCTATACTTGCTTTTCTGGGAGTATAGCTGCAATGCTAATTCCACGTACTGGGAATAAACCCCACTGATTTCAATAGGACTTACTTTTGTGTAGACATGGTTGGATTGTGCTGTAAATCAATGGGACTTTTGAGTGAACATACCAAAGGATTGTGTTTGTGTTGTAAATCTTTCTGTCCCTCTCCAATCCTACATTTAAAGCAATTAGGCAGGGCTTACATAGGTGTCACTACTTTTATTTTGTAGGTACTGCGTTTATTTTTTTTAAAAAATGTTCTGCAATGACCAACTGATTTTGACAGTAAACTACTATGTGGGGAGTATGTATTTGTACATCTCCAGTGTGTATGTATATATATGAAATCTTTTCAACAACCCTGTGAGATAGGGTTGCTGATTGGAAATCAAGGCAGCTCACAACAAGAAATAAGTCCATTTAAAAATCAGCAAGCACCTCTAAAGTCCCAAATAAGTAACCCTATTCCCTTTTGTAAATAATACCCCTTTAATAAACCTACAACATAAAGTAGTTCAAGATTTATACTATCTCTCAGTGGTGGTGTCATCTCATGCCTAAAGCCTTCCATACATGCTACTAGGAAGGTTTAAAGATGTATTCCATGTGAATTGGTCGCAGTGAAAGGGTTACGGAAGCCTTTTTATGTGAAGTGAGACTGAGGAACCAGGTGAATCCCTGATACACTCCGAAGTCTATCCACTCAGTTTTTGGTAGAGTGGGATGGAATAATTCTCCTCTCTTCCAACATATTTTGGAAAGGAGTGCTCATCCATATTGCCACTATGACAATTACATAACTCTGAAACCATTTGCCTTCAGACATTGGGGGTTATGACACAATGCAGGCTATCAACCAAATTTAAAAAAATAGTTGACTGATAGGGCAAAAACCTTTTTTGAGATACCGCATCAAAAATAAGATAACAGTTTAAGAAACGAAAGCTATCACTCTTTGCTAGAAAAAATAATCTTTTTTATATATTTCAGTAACACATCAGAACACAAATGGTCTGAAAAATCAAATAACTTAACATTTAGCCTAACATCTAACCCTAACTTTAGATATTTTAATCAACTTGCTAAAACAGTTAAGGCTTATCTTAATGAATCAGAACAGCCATAACAGCATCTCCCAGGATCCTGAACATCTAATTTGGGTTTTCATAGTTCAGGGATAACCAATGTAGTGTCCTCCAGGTGTTGTTGGACTACAGGTCCCACCACTCCTTACCATTGGGCCATGCTGTGGCTAGGTCTGTCAGACACTGGAGTTCCACAACAACTGGAGGGCATCCGTTTCCCTACCTCTGTCATAGATCAATTGTTCATAGCTGCACCCATGAACAACAAACTCACTGATAATATTGATAGATTCAGAAATAATGCTTCTGCATCCTAAAACACCACCAACAACAGCAGCAACAACAACAAAACACACATCAGTGTAAGGTAACAGCCAGTTCTAATGTGAGCATGTTAAACAGAATTAGAGAGGCAAATCTGCCTTGATATTTGTGGCATTGTACATTGTGCCGTGACAGCCTTTGAGGAAAAAACAGATTAGCTTTTGTATTAGTATCACCTTGTCCCCCCATCCCCACTCCAACCTTGCTTCTGAAAAGCTGCAACCCATATTGGAATAGCTACAATCTCATGATGCTGGGAAAATAAAATAAATATACACCTAACTCTGCTGCCCAATCTTATGGGTCAGGAAAAGCCTGGGCAAAAAGATAAGTCTTTACAAGACATCAGAAGCAACTGATGGTTGCTACTTCATGCATGGCAGACAGGACTGCAGGAGAAATTTGATTCCCTTCACATGTGAAGCTGAATCTATCAAATTCACACTTTCTGAAACAGTATGAGAATTCAAACATAGCCATCCTTAAAATTCACACTCATCCAAATTTTACAGTGCAGTTCTCCAACCACACAATGTTTACAAAATGCAAGGAAGGCTGGGAGATATAGACCTGGTGCTTAACGGGGTATGACTGCCCCTGAAAGACCAGGTTCGTAGCCTGGGGGTCGTTCTTGACTCCCAGCTGTCCATGGAGGCTCAAGTTTCGGCTGTGAGCCGGGCAGCTCTGTATCAACTCCATCTGATACGGAGGCTACGCCCCTACCTTCCCAATCATCTGCTCCCACCGGTGGTACATGCCCTGATCACCACTCGCTTAGACTACTGTAATGCGCTCTATGTGGGGTTACCCTTGAAAACGGTTCGGAAGTTACAGCTGGTACAGAATGCAGCGGCACGTCTGATTACAGGCGGCCGCCGTAGAGATCACATCACTCCTGTGTTGAAGGAGTTACATTGGTTACCGGTTGTGTACCGAGCCCAATTCAAGGTGTTGGTCTTAACCTTTAAAACCCTATACGGTTGTGGCCCAGCTTATCTGAAGGAGCGCCTCCAGCATCGACAGGGATGCCGCTCAACAAGATCAGCCTCAGAAGACCTTCTCTGGATCCCACCAGTCAAAACAGCTAGACTGGTGAGGACTCGAGAGAGGGCCTTCTCAATTGTGGCCCCCACCCTATGGAATTCTCTCCCAAATGATCTACGCCATGCCCCGTCTATAATGAGCTTCCGCCGGACCCTGAAGACCTGGTTTTTTAGGCAGGCTTTTGGAACGGGCTAGTTTTACTGTGTTTTTAAATTTTTAACCGTTTTATATACTGTTTTAACATGTACGTCACCCAGAGTGGCTGGCCAACCAACCAGATGGGCGACTAACAAATCTCATAATAAAATAAATAAATAAATAAATATATTCAGGGAAAGTATGCATAAAAATGAATATATTAGTGAAAATAACATGAAAATGCATTATACTAGGAGAAAGTGTATGCTGAAGATGACTGTGATTTGTTTTAAACTGCTTTTAATATTGTATTTTGAAATTGCTGTAACCTGCTCTGGGACAGGGAAGGGTAGGTAAGAAACTGAAGTAACAAATAAGTAAATAAAAGCACAGTTCCACTCCAGCATAATCATGGTAACACCCTATATACAAGTTACACATGAATAGGGCTTGTTGTTCTTAAAACAGCAGGATGGGATTTGGGTTTAGGGCAGGTATAGGAGTAGAATGGACCAAGAACAAAGCACAGCTATTCATATAATTCAGTTCCTGCTCAGCTGCTGGTAAAACATAGATTATGCAGCTTGGAGTGATTGTCCAAACCAGGTCATTGTGACAACTACTTCAGATGGCTAACTCCTTAAGTGACTAAATGTGAGACTGTTAAGTAGCTTATGTTGTTTGATTGGTAATTCCAGGGAAATGTAAGAAAATGTTTCTCAGAGATGGCAGAAATTGTACATAAGCCCTGAAACGAGAAGACAGATAGGTTAAGTAGCAGATAGGTCTAATGCCTGACCATATTTCATTGGGATATATGTTCCCATTTGATATTTCTGTTGATACTGGCTTTTGTGGAATAATGGAGATCAAACTGTGCATTCTGACACTTATTCTTTAATTTTTATTTTAGTCCAAGGTTGATAGGGTTGCCCCAATGTTCAGGGGGCACTGAGGGACTGAAAAGGAAGAAGCCTAGAGAAGATATGTGTCTCTGAGGAAGAGAGGAAATCTGGATTTCAGAATAGAAGGCTGTGTGAGTCAGACAATGCGGGTGCTGTTCAGGATTGCTAGGGAAATGAATCATCTACAGCAGAGGTGGGGAACCTCAGACCCAGGGGCCAAATGTGGTCCTCCAGGCATCTCTCTCACCCTTGGGACTCTCCAGGCCACACACACTTTCTAGCCACACCCCTCACCGACCCTGCTTCTCACCTTCCTTAAGGTTTTGTGGCGTTTTTAGGTCTGACCAAACTCTGAAAATGCCTCATAAATGTATGGATGGAGGACAGAGAGGCATGCCAGGCTTGTGGCTATTATGGCATAGCAAAATCAGCATATGATGCTGCCTTTATGTGGCTCAAGTCACCAGTCATAAATTATGACCACATGTCATCCAAACATTTATTTACTACAGCAAAATCTCCTAGGATCATGTTATAATTTATAGGTAATACATCTTAGGAGATTTATTGTGGCATGGTTTACCTTTGGGATCAGTTTAGGATGATATTGTTGGTTTCCTTCAATAACACATAAACACACATGTGTTTCTGACCTTGGTACAGAGTTGTGGTAACTGAAGATTTAGCCTGATATATTTCAATGGTGGCAGAGGTCATGGTCAGCCACAAACCCCAGGATAGGTTAGAAAAGAGTTGGATATTGTGAGAAATGTTTGCCATTATGTTTTCTGTTTCTCTGATAGCATGAGAAAAAGTTTAGCTGACAGTTGTGGTAGGAAAACATTTCAATTACAAAGATCCTGGAGGTGGCTGACACAAAAGATTTCACTGCTTCTGATGCATTCTTACTTTTAATAGTCGAGTGAGAAAGAAACCCTCTTCCGATTCCTCTGGGAGACTTAAAGTCTGCAGTAAATACCACAGTTATTTCAGGCAGGATTAAAGTGTAGGCATAGTTAGTATTTGCCAAAACTCTGGGTCAAATGAGGTTACTTACATCAGTGATAGCATTTGAAAACAATTGCTGGGAACATCCACTGCTTCTTCAGCTTAGTTCTCATGTTATAAATGCAATTTTCACATATATTATATGTCTCTCTGTGTGTGTTAATTGTGAGAGTGCATCCATGTTTTTGTTTTGCCTAGATTAGTATCTCTGGAACCTGATATAGATTAAATCAGGGTAGGGAACTCATGGTTTTCCAGGTGTTGTTGTACTCTAAATCCCATCAGCCCCAGACGACACGGCCCAATGGTCGGGGATGATGGAGGTCATAAATTCCCTATCCCTGGATTAATATGTCATTGCAAAAGACCCTGGCATAGTGATTTTCACATTACAAAATGTTCACACATGAATGTGATCTTGCATATCTGAAAATGGAACATGAGAAATGGTCCTTTCTGAAGAATGTAAAGCACAACAGCTCTCAACAGGAGTTGTATTAGGTGACCATTTGTAAGTGAGGAATCAGATCCTGATATTGAGCGAATGGCACAAAAAAGGAAAATCTGTGCATGCAGGTTAATGCAGATTTCTCTGACATCCCCAATACAGTGCATTCATGCACACATGAGAGGGCCAGAGGCTTATGAAGAGACCCAGCACACCTGTTATTCTAGGAGTGGCTTGAAAATGGGTAGGGGCAGGGTGGCTACTTTGTGCCTCATTTGTTTCCCAGCACACTGATACTGGCCCTTCTGGTTCTTTGCACTGATTGACTATTATGGATCTTGCAAACTATTAAAATCATGTATCAGGCTAAATTTCCTGGGCCAGTGGGCACACTTAGAATTTTGAGAAAGTGCTGTGGCAATCAGTCACAAAATGGCTGCCATAGGGGTATGGCATAAAACAAAATTGCTAGCACATCTAAAAGAGCAGAAAAAGAGATAGGACCTGCACCACAACAGCTGGTATAGCACAGTGGGGAGGAGAGCCTAGCTGAAAGTCCAGAGTCTGTGAGTACAAATCCAGGGCCAGCTAAAGATCACCACCACAGTGAGTGGCTCAGGGGTTACTTGCCCTGCCACCTGTGCAACCGTGGGCAAGCTGCAGAGTCCCAAGAAGCCCAGTTGCCCCCCCAGCTGGCAGTTGCGGACAAGGAAGGGGCTGGCTTGTGCAGCTGTGGCAAGCTGAGCAGGCCCTAGCCAGCTGGGGAGGACTAGCCTCAAAGGGAGGCAATGGTAAACCCCCTCTGAATACCGCTTACCATGAAAACTCTATGCATAGGGTAGCCATAAGTCGGGATCGACTTGAAGGCAGACCAGCGTAGCAGGCACCATACGAAGTAGTGATGGGCACATTGGTATCTGCAAGCACCATATTGTCAACCATTGTCCTATGCACTAGGTTGATGCTTTGGATCAGATGTGCACTGTTCCTTTAAATACGGTTCAGCACCTTGCCCTGTCCAAATCTCTTTTCTCAAAGTAGGAGAAACCCTGCTGCAGGCCTGTGTTTAGAGCACTGCTAGGGAGCTATTTAAAATCCTATTCAGTAATGTTAGCACAGGCTATGCGGAACCTGAATCAAGGTTGAACAGACAACACAGCAAGCATGCCAAAGGCACACATAACCTTTGCTCCAAAAATGATGGGTGGCAGAAGAGTTATTGTTTGCCCTGTGATGACACTGTTACTACGGGATAGCTATATAAAGCAAATCAAAATCAATATACAACTTAAAAGACACAGTTTTTGCCTTTTCCACCTTGAATGTATCCAAGAACAGGCATTTAAACCTTGTTGGATTTCCTGTCTCACCTCCACACACATTAAAATATCTTAATCCTCCCCCTGTCCAAATAAAGCACTTGCAGAACTCCTGAGCTCCAAAATGACATCGAACATTTTCCAGTAGGTAAAGGTAAAACTCTGGAAAATATGTAGAAGCTATGCATAGAGTGGTTGGTAAACCCCTACAACCACAACTTCTTGTCTACAGAGATGTTCAAAGGAAGTTTAGAATACTGCTGCCTCGGTCAGTTGCTTTTATCTATTTTTTCCTTTGGGACAACAATCTAGTGGGAAGCCAGTCTTTTTTCTTTTTTAAAAAAAGATTCATTATTTCAGTTACCAACAGGACTGTGTAGGAGAATGTTAGGCTTGAGGATGTTGACAAGATCCTTGGACTGGTGCGGGCGACCACGTCTGTGCTGGATCCTTGCCCCTCTTGGCTGGTGAAAGCTGGCAGGACTGGAACCGCCAGCTGGGCCAAGGAGGTAATCAATGCCTCTTTGCGAGAGGGAGTGGTCCCTGACTGCCTAAAAGCGGCGGTAGTGAGACCGCTCCTGAAGAAACCCTCCTTGGACCCAGATAACTTGAACAACTATAGACCTGTGGCAAATGTTCCGTTCCTGGGCAAGGTTCTGGAACGGGTGGTGGCCGGCCAGCTCCAGGGGCTCTTGGATGACACTGATTATCTCAATCCGTTTCAATCCGGTTTTAGGCCTGGGTTTGGTACCGAAACAGCCTTGGTCGCCCTGTATGATGACCTTTGTCGGGAGAGGGACAGGGGGAGTGTGACCCTGTTGATTCTCCTTGATCTCTCAGCTGCTTTTGATACCATCGACCATGGTATCCTTCTGGGAAGGCTCATGGAGTTGGGAGTTGGGGGTAATGCTTGGCACTGGCTCCGCTCCTACTTGGTGGGTCGTCAACAGAAGATAGTGCTTGGGGAACACTGCTCGACACCCTGGACTCTCCATTGTGGAGTCCCACAGGGATCGGTACTGTCCCCCATGCTTTTTAACATCTATATGAAACCGCTGGGTGCGGTCATCAGGAGTTTTGGAGTGCGCTGTCACCAGTACGCTGATGACACGCAACTTTATTTCTCCTTTTCATCTTCTTCAGGTGAGGCTGTTAACGTACTAAACCGTTGCCTGGCCACGATAATGGATTGGATGGGAGCTAACAGACTGAAGCTTAATCCAGACAAGACCGAGACGCTGTTAGTGAGTGCTTTCTCTGCCCAGATGGTGGATGTTCACCCTGTTCTGGATGGGGTTACACTCCCCTTGAAAGAACAGGTTCGTAGCTTGGGAGTTCTTTTCGACCCTTCCCTGTCTCTTGAGGCTCAGGTAGCCTCAGTGGCACAGAATGCTTTCTACCATCTTCTATTGGTAGCCCAGCTACGTCCCTATCTGGACAGTGACGACCTCACCTCAGTCGTTCATGCTCTGGTAACTTCTAGATTGGACTACTGCAATGCGCTCTACATTGGGCTGCCCTTGAAGACAGTTCGGAAACTACAGTTAGTCCAGAATGCAGCGACCAGATTGTTGATGCGGACCAGAAGGTCCGCTCATATAACACCTGTTCTGGCCTGTCTGCACTGGCTTCCTATTTGTTTCCAGGCTAAATTCAAAGTGCTGGTTTTGACCTATAAAGCCTTACACGGCATGGGACCGCAATACCTGGTGGAGCGCCTCTCCCAATATGAAACTACCCGTACACTGTGCTCAACATCTAAGGCCCTCCTCCGAGTACCATCCCATCGAGAAGCTCGGAGGGTGGTGACTAGAAATAGGGCCTTTTCGGTTGTGGCCCCCGAACTGTGGAATGGCTGCTATCTTTTCGGCGCCAGGTGAAAACCTTTTTATATTCCCAGGCATTTTAACGCGTACTACTAATATTTATTGATGTATCTTGCTGCTGCTTTGATTATTTTTGTTTACGTCTGTTTGGTTTGATTCCATTGTATTATTGTATTTATATATTTTCTGATTGTTTTATTGTTATGTACACCGCCCAGAGTGCCCTTGGGCTTAGGGCGGTATATAAATTAAATAAAATAAATTAAATAAATAGGCATCCCTCCTTTTTTTCTCACACAAAATTCTATCTCCAGGAATCATCCAGCCTTTTTATTTCCCACCCAGAAAGTAAACGGTATCCTTCATGTAAATATATCTAGAGGAAAACCAGCCCTATCAAAGGGAGAGGAATGACAACATCATTTTTTGACTGAACTAATCCTATTTATGTTAGGAAAATACAGATATGTGAAGCCGGGAAAGGGAACTTGTCGTGCAGGAATAAAGGGGCCACTGGGGGAGCTTGTCCACTAGAGAATGTGTGAAATGGCAAGTTTTTAGCCCTGGATCTGTTACACAGTTGACAGCCGATACTGTGGGGGTTTCTTAACATGGCTGAAAACAGGGGGAAAACAAAAATCACACTGTGGTAGTAACACAATATAAGAAATATTTCAACAGTGTAATTGTTCAAGCAGTTTTAAGGACCACTGTACACTGAAGGGATAAATTTAATCTCCACAGAGAATTCTGTGGCTCAAGGCCCTTCCCTTGCCAGGAAATGACAGCATGAGTCAGAGATTTGGAATGTTCACCCCCAGCTTTAATGATATCTTTCTTCCCTACAAACTTCCCAGCCACAACTATTGTGGTCTTCTTGATTGACTAGCTCTATCATTTATTCTTTGCCCTGCTTTCTTAGAACTAAAAGAAAAGAAAGAAAATGAAAGTCACGAATTTTATGTTGCTTTCCATAGAATCCTTGGTTGTTGGTCAAGGGATGCTTGAAAAAATGGCTGATAGTGAATTGTGACACACACAACCTCAGTGAGGTCATGGGCACTCTCCAGTACATATCAGTGCCAGTAGCTGAATAGAACGGGCACACCTGTCTCATTAGTACTGACTACTTTCAGGGCCTGGGACAAAGTTTCACATTTTAGGAGGTACCTCTTGAGGCTTTATGGAAACCTTGGAAGAGTTTGTCAGTGACGAAGGAAAAGATAAATGTATATAATGTGGAACAAGAGGAAGACAAGAATGCTTTCATGTGTCTGAAAATGTATTCTCTGCAAAGACCTAAGAAGCTAAGCTTTGTCTCTGCCAACCTTGATAAAAACACTCTCTCCATCCCAAAGGCTTGCTATATAGCTTTCACCATCAGCTGAAAACATTTCAGGGTTCTGAAGTATTTGCTGGAGTTTGCTGAAATGTGCCTGATTGAGGGTTTTTATGTTGCTGCAGAAACGTAATTTCTTTTAGATTGGTTTTTAAATATTGATTTAACTTGACATTTTTAGAATTTCATTCTGTGTTACCCTTTGCACTCAGTATTGAGCTGAAAAGTCATCTCATATATATTTTAACTAAACAAACTGAGGGCCTGTGAGGACTTGTGGAAGAAGCTTAGCCTCACTTCCCCTCCCCAAGGGATCACTTGGATGGGAAATTGTAATGAAGTGCTTGATGCGGGAGTGTTGGCATGCCCACTTACACTTTGCCAAAAAAAGATGAAAGAGGTCACCAATTTGCATAACGTTTGCATATACTAATTTATATGCATGGATGCAAATTTACAAATAAGTACTAAAATCTAAGTAGGAATGCATCTCATCATAGACTTCACACAGCATATAGTTAAATTGTAGAATTTGCTCCCACCAGAGGTAATGATGATCACCAGCCTGGGTGGCTTTAAAACAGAATTAGACAAATTCATGGAGGCAGTTTGCCTCTTGAATACCAGTTGCTGAGAACTGCAGGTGGGGAGAGTGCTGTTGTGCTCAGTGTCTGCTTGCTTGGAGGCACTGTGAGAATAAAGTACTGGACTAGATAGGTCTTTGGCTCAGCTGGCTGTAGCTTCAGACTCCAGGCACTATGGAGTAGTCTCCAGTAGCTCCCCTCCCTCTAATTGCTTCAGGAATGGCAGTTTTCAAAGTTGCTGGGCAACTGCAAGAAAACTGGACCCTGTGGTACCAATTCCATTCTTGCTTAGTCACTGACAGGGCTTTTCACTGTTTCTGTTGTTCTTTTCTAATGAGAGGGCTCTCAAATATGCAGAACCCCCTCCATTCTGTGTGTGTGTCCCCACTTCACTGTTCTTGGTACAGGGCCAAGTTTGCTGTTAAAGGGAGTGATAAAATAGCTTGGGCCTAAGGATGTCTGCTTTGAATTTTCTGAGCTCTTTGAATCAGGATCTTTTTTTTCTTTTTCTTTTTTTGTTTATTTCTTGTACCTTAACTCTCATCAACCCTTTCGCCACTATTTTTTATTTCTTCTCTGTCCTTTTAATCTCTTTTGTTGTGTTCTGGGTTATGGAATAGGGTTGTGTGTGTACATGTGCTCTCAGAAATTTGTTTGTTATGTATTAAGTGTCTCCATGAACTAATACATTTTTTCTAAAACTACTTGGACCCAGCATATATAAGAGATCACTTCATCTTCCATGGTGAAGTTTGACCCTGAATGAAAGCACCCTTGAACATTCGCTATCTGTATGCAATATTAAGGCAGCAAGGGCACCTGCTGCAGGTTTTCAATAGCTGTTTGCAATGAATTATCTTCTGCTAGAGACTCACGAAAGCCCAACTCCGAGTATTCCTTTGAAAATATTTTAAAACTCCTTTGTCTGGGTTGACTTTTGAGTGTCAGGGCAAAGCCAGTAAGATGGGAAAGATTTAAAACAGCCAGTTCCAACCTTTGGGTCCCCAGACGTTGCTGGTCTATAGTTCTCATAATTCCTGTCCATTGACCATACTGGCTGGGGCTGATGGGAGTTGTAGTCCAGCAACATCTAGGGACCCTAAGGTTGGGAAAGGCTGGTTTAAAACCTTGGTTTAATTGCATTTGTTATATTAGGGATCTCAACTATTTATGTATATTAAATGTATCATCATCATCATCATCATCATCATATTTTCTGCATTAGGGAGGATGTTATTGGAAGTAGAAACCTTAATAGCTGTATGTATCAAATTTATCTAAGGCTATGTATGTTGCAAAAGGTAGGAAGTTCATTTTGGTGGAGAAGTCATCAAAATGAATGGAAGATATACAAGAGTACACAATGTCTGGTGTCCAGAGGAGAGGGATGGACAAATCTGTCAAGTTTGGTTTCAAGTTTTTCCATCTTAAGTTCAGTTTGCCACATTTCCACATGAATTTGCATTTTAAAAGAGTCCTTGGAAAAATTCATCAGCATTTCAGTACACATTTCTCCTTATATAAACATTGTATATGCAGTTTTGCCCAATATATATATATTTGCAAGCATTTTTACTGTTATCTTCACTTTTATGCACAATTTGGAAATTTCAAACAATAGTTGTGTTTTGGTTCACATATTATTGTGGGAAGTATGAATTAGGTAGGGTCACATTAAAATATGAACCAAAGTGAGTTTCTCCTCTGTTCCTACCAGAGGATACATAAAGTCATATAAACGTCGCAAATGAGTAAAATTATTTTTTACACTAAAGTCACATCCATACCATTTAAAGCACCCTTATATCACTTTAACAGACATGGAGAATCACGGGAACCATAATTTAAGGGTGCTGACATCACAGAGCCACAATTTCCAGCACCCATAACAAACTACAGTTCTCAGGATTCTTAGTGACTGTTGAAGTGATACAAGAGTGCTTTAAATATATGGTGTGGATGTGACCCTAGTGGTTGCATAAAACTACTAATATTTGTAAAGGTTCATTCCCTGTGTTAATGAATAATGAATACACTTAAACAGTATAGTATTGTTTATAAACAAAAGAGTTTCAGTGCTAGTTTACCATGCATCCATGCAAGTTGTTCTAAGAGAAACAAAAAACTCAGAAGCGCTTGTAAGCATCTAATGCAGCTCTTGAGATTTTGGGCATAATATATGTTTAAATGTCTTACAGTTCCATCCTATGCATATTTATTTAGAAGTGAGTCTCACTATATTCAATGACAGTTACTCCCCACAAAGGCTTCAGTCCTAAGGCTTGGAGAGCAGAGGATGGGGTGGGGGAGAGAAACTGAAGGAAGTCCATCTGCCTTACCCATAGCCCCACCAGGCACTCACTGACAGTGCAGAAATGAAGCTGGAATCTGACACTGGCTCTCATTCACCTAGGTTGCATCTCTCTCTTTCTCGGGGATGAGAACCCGATGCTTCCTATGGTCACAGGGATGCCCTTCCAAGGGCCATAGGATCTAAGGGTAAATGTGGTTAGGGATGCAGCTTTATTTTAGGATTTTGGATTTGCAATTCTATTCAGATCTTTCTGCTCTAGTTTTAACTGTCCTTTACAATTGTGCATCTCACAAGATGGGGGGGAACTCCTTTTCCCTTAGTTAATTTTCAGTGTTTTCTGCTACTTTCCCCTGTAATGTCTAGAATTCATGTCAATTATTCCACGTGGAGCACTGTTTTTCCAGAAACAAAGAATAATGTTGGGGAAAATTGTAATTAAAAATGATTGGATATTCCCCATGGCTACAGCAAAGCATCCAGGTTAAGGATCGTAAAGGAAATGATCAGCTTTAGCTCTGTATTTGTGAATGTAACAACAGCAATTTTTTGAGAGTTAAAGCACTTCAAATATATTCTCTCAGTAGTTCTTATACTAGCCCTGTAAGATAGGCTTGTTTTATTGGGTTGTATTCAACTAAATTCTACTCAGAGTAGACTCACTGAAATGAATGAACTTAAGTTAGTCATGTATATTCTGAGTAGGACTTGCATTGAATACCACCCATTATATATTGCATTATATATTGCAGGACATGCTGAGGCTGAGAAATAACTGGTGAGATTGCATTACTCTGCATTGCAGTCATAGGGCCATTTAAAGAGCCACATCTAATTAGCAATGATTTCCTCATTTTCCTGTGCTGGCATTGAAAAAGTAGACGAAGCACATTATTATACATTTCTGTGAAATTATGATGCACAGAATTTATATGATCAGCCAACCTGTACTGAAGAAGCATTAGGTTTTTATGTGGCCCAGGTGCATACTGCTTACAATTTAATCAGCTCAAAACATACTCATTTCACAAGAGAGCAGTAATCCATGCTTTAAACTACACTGGCTTACATGCCTGCCCTCTCTGCTTGCCAGTCAGTAAAATATGACTAACAGCACACAACTGAATGTACCTGCATTTAATCTAGTGACCTTTCCCTTCAGATACATCAATTTTAGCTCAGCAAAACATTAAGGTTAAGCTGAATGAATGGAATTCTCTTTTTCAGAGATCAAATATATCCAAAGGGATGTCTTTACGCAGCATATTAATTGCGGTCAGGATGATTTGTGTGTGTGAAATTCTCTGCTAACCAACAGCGTTGTTTTCGCTCAGAATTAAAAGAGGGAAATGAGAAGTGAAATTTCCTTCCTTCCTTCCTCCTTCCTTCCTTCCTTCCTTCCTTCCTTCCTTCTCTTTCACCCTCACTCTGTCTGTACCTTCTGTCACAGGCCAGTGGTCAGGTTAATAGCCCGAAGAAAAAGCTGTCTTGTCAGGGAAAACTAAACTTTCATGATGACTTGATCCCACTAGCAATAAGATGTCAGAAGCGGAAACAGGGAAGGGAAAAATCTCTTTAATGATCTCTTCAATTTATCCTGTGGAGCAGCTACTGCCAAAACTGTGTTGTCAAGCTGAATGACAGCATGTACTTTCCATGAAAGAAATGGCTCCCCTTCTCCACATGTTTTTCTCTCCCTTTGCTGCAGCTTCCACTCTGGATTGTGCAGCAGAAAGAGTCAATGGTGCCTGCTGTCAGTCGGAATATACCTACTATACACGTACACAGAGAGGTACAGGCACATAGACATTTACACAGAGAACCATGGGCACAGGCATGCAGGTCGCCACACAGAAAGACACACGTACCCAAACATGTACAGGCATACACACACAGAGAAGCAGACACATGTATGTATGAACACATGTACACACAATGAAAGGCCCAGCTTTTAAAGCCTGGTTATCAAGTGTTAGCTCTGAAATATCAGCATGCACTGTTTCTCACTAACAGTCAGAAATAACTACAAAGAGCAGGAGCAGAGATGCTTGCGAGTGAAAGTGCTCGATAGACGCCCACCCATCGGGAAACATCCTTTACAGCAGGATGGGGGTCAGATGAAAAGCAGAACGTTTGTTACTCATTCTTTCCTGAAAGATTTTCATTATTTCCTGGGTGGGAGGTAGAATCCTTACAAAAAAAACAGCACTGACGTTCTGGATAGAGACTTGTCTTACAGAAAAGAAGGAAAAAAACAGGTGCATCCAAAACCCTTTGTCCTGATTCAAAACTCTGCAGAGCCCAAAGGGATACCCTGGAGTGAAACACTTGATTGGGCTGACAAAGCTCAATGTCTTTTGATAGCCAAAAGCCAGAAGAGGTATGGCCTTTTCCACTGAACCCTCCTCCCAAAGATCCCCACTTCTTCTCCTGCAATACACTCCTGCATGCCACTTCTCCATTCTTCCCCCAACCAAGTCCTCTCTGTGCGAGGATTCCCTATTTTGAGGTCTGACAATCTAATTGTAACCCAACTTTCCCCAGCCAGGTCCCCTCCAGATATTGCGGAAGACAACATGTAATCAGTTTCTCTTCCTGCTGTGTACCTCAGTTCGGCTGAATAACTAGAAGAGGTTTAGGGGAACTGATGAGAAGAAGGCTAGGGTTTCTGTACTTTTAACAAGTGTGTCAAAGCTGGGGTTTCAGCAGTTGCACAGTTCTTCTCCCCTGCAAGATAAGCTGCACCTGCCAAAATTATTTCCCGTGCACAATTAAAGGTACAGGAAGCCTTTGTAACTGGCCACTCTAAGATGCTAGCCCACAACAAATACTGGACTCTCAACAGAAAGTCTTGGATCCTAAGAAGAACACATCAGCTGCATTTGACATCACAATAAACTCCAGTTTACAATGAAATGAATGATCCTTGCATCCCCTTGGGCTTGTACGGTTCCCTCTAATCTCAGTAAAACCATGAGGAGGAGATAAAAAAAACATTCACTTCAGTTAACTGTAGTTTAATATTCCATCAGAACCCTACATTGTGGTTAATCATAACTATAGTTTGTTTGAACAAACCATCTTCATAAATTACAGTTTGAAGTTGGCTTTTTTAAAAAAATAGTTAAGATTAACCACATTTGTTGGATTTGGACAAGTCATATGACTCAGGCAGTTCTAAAGGTGGTTGTACAAATTGGTCTTAGAGGGTCTGGAGAATCAAGTTGTTTCAAGCCATTCCCTATTATTCTAGTCGGTCTGTGGAACCAGAATCATCACAATAAATAAAACTATCACATATCTGGATCACTAAAAGTACTTGGCTCACTAGTACCCACTTCACTTAATTCAAGTTAGATTATTTTTTTTAAAAAACGGTTGGAACATCATCCTTATCTTGATTAAGAGATTGACCAATAATGCTGAATAGCTAAAACTCAAGATAAAATTGCAACTCTTGGACCATGATTTAGAAATGACTATATAATTGGATTGGTAACCCTGTCTAATTAACAGCTAACTGCCATGTGTGGTCAATACTTATTTAATGCATGTTAACGTTATGTCTGGTTCGCTCAGCCAAGATTGTACAAAATCTAGGTATTTTGTAGAAACAACTAAAACAGGTAAATATTTATTTGTGACATTTGAGCTTGCTCCCAATTTTCAGTGTTTTTAGCACCTGAGCAAAGTCAGAGCTGTGATTGACAAACGCTAGAGAGAAATTTAGTCATAGAAGCCCAAGGAAAGACTCCCCCCAAAAAACAATTTCAAAATGAACCAGGAAGTCCCTTCTCCATTGTCTGTCATTTTGAAGGCCCTTCCTTGTTCATTTTGAAGTTGTGTTTTCATCTTTCCTGGTAGAGAAGTGACAGCTACCTGGAGAAAATAACTGAGAAATCCAGGAGTTTAGTTGAGCTGTGACTGGGCAACAGGATGCCCCTTAACAATCAAAAGGTAGCAGCAAAAACAAGGAGTTTGCTCTGTTTCTCACCCAGATTTAATTTCATGCAAAAATGATACCCTGCTAATGCAAATGCAAATAAAATGCATTAAGACTATATCCATATTGTATGGTGTTGGTACCATGGTTGAGAAAGCATAGGTTACAGTCCTGCAAAGTAGCCAATGTGGCTTGACCAACATTGTTGGTTAAGCTGAGAGAAGCGAATAATGTGCCCACAGCCTAAGAATTCCAACACTAAAAGCAAGAATAGAAGTCAGAGATACTTGCAAAGTGACCTGTCCTAGCAATGGCTAAACTGTGTGGAGGACATGAAGGCACTGGAAACCTGGTGTTGAGTTCAGAAGTTCTATGCCTACAGTGATTTCAGATCTTTATTAGGAAAACAGGATGTCAGGCACAGCCCCTTCACCAGGCCTTAGTTTTGAATTCCAGTAATGAGTTTTAAATATGTTCTTTGAGAATGATATGGAGAGGAAGAACCAGAGGCTCCACATATTTAAGATGTTCACACAAGAGAAAGTGACAGAGAGATTACTAAGCTAAAACATGGTCTTAAATAAACTTGTAAGGGATCCAAAGTGTGTCCAGGGGAAGTGAAAACATGATCAATGAGAAGGGGTTGAAATGAACGAACAAAAGGGGATTGGGCAAAACAAGGGAATGAAAGGGGATTGGATAAAACCTAGGAATGTTCTGGTAAATTGAAGATTGGACAAGAGGTCAATCAAGGATGACTCATCTGAAAGATTGATCTGGTGGAATGGTCTTCCTGAAAAGATTTACCTGTTAAGAGCAATGACTATGGCTTGAGGTTGTCTGACTCATCTGGCAAGTGCCATTGTTCTATCTAGTTTGCATTTGCAATTCTATGAGATTTCCATTTGGTTGAAGGAGCCTGTCTCCAGAGTCTAAAGTAGAAGCTTCAGGATGTCAAAAACCTACATAGTGCCCTTTTATTTACTAATCAATTATCTCATAATAATTATTGCAACCCAGTTTCCTGAGGAGAAGGTCTATGAACTTTCTGGATCCCCTCAGCCTCTTCTAGAAAGTAAGTCAAGCAAAAAGAGAGGCCAGTCATGAGACTGTACATAGAGTCAAAGCAGGGGCCGTTTCTGATGGTCATCCACTTCAGCCATTTTTGGAGGCTAACAGCAAAAGCCACATAATGAGGCTGCAATACTGCACAATTAACCTGGAAGTAAATCACACTGAACTCAATGGGGCTTACTTCTGAGTAGACATTTATAGGATTGTACTGTAAGTATCTTCGACAAGGAGAATTCAACAGTATAGCAACATATGCATAATCTGGAGATGGCACAAAAGTGGGAAATGATTGTTGGGGGATACAAACAGAACAAAGAGAGATAATGTATTATGAAGGAAGGAGTGGTTTACCCTTATGGAAATGACTGGAAGTCCCTGAATAAAGCTTGTGGGGGATTCAGTTCTCAGCACCAGCAGCATGTTCTGAAAAACACAGTGGGATTACACAGCCAGAGGTATTATCCTTGGGTCAGAGATATGGTGTAAATGTATCTCTTTTTATTTATCAGAGAAATTAGAGGCTGTCAACATACATTTAGCCAAATACAATGAAGATTTTAAAAAGTCAGACACTCATTACTGTGTGAGCATTGTAATGTTCCTGGAGTATGGAAAGAGGAAAAAGAGAATGGACATAATAATGCTTTTCTCCATTTCCCTTTCCCTTTTTTCCCCTATAGAATTTCCAGCAGGTACCTCTGCTAATCTGGCATCTGGACTTCACCTTGTTATATTTCATTGCCTAGTTGAAAATATTTCTTGTTTGGTATTGCATATAACCACTGTTTCTTCAACAAAAAGGCACTGTCCTAGCAAGTTAATATATATCCAATATTTTGCAAATGAAAATCAAAACTGATCCCACCCCTCCAACTTTGTGAAATAGAAGTGAATGCATATGTATGTTGAACAGAAATCATATATTCATATTTATTTGTAAATAAATATATTCAAATTGATATTCATATTTATCTAGAACGTGAATGCATAGGATAGGATTTCCAGTAATGTGAAGTCTGTGATAAATGTGGAACTGATTTTGCGTTGCCTCTCTTTGGGGAAAAAGATGGGGAGGGGAAGGCACAAATTTCTTAAAAATTGACTGGTTCAGTTTTGGAGCAAGTGCATATTCTCAGCCTTGTAGTTCATTTTAAGTGGAAGTTATATGTTGCCAAGAACTGTCTATATAAAGTACACTAGTGCGTACATTAAAAGGGGAGTTATCAGTCTCAACCAAAAGATTTATTGCACTATGTAATCTTTACTGACTTTACATTTGTACATTTTATTATGTGCTTACTGTGAGTTTAGTTCTTATGAAAGGGCCTAATATTGTAGCAATGCAGACTAAAGTTCTTTCTCACTTGGTAAAAAGACATGACAGGCAGCATCAAGGTTATTTTCTGTTTCTGTCCAGTGCTGTTTTGATCTTTCTGGGATACGAAAGAGTGGTCCAATTCCCAGGCGATTAATTTCTTTGCTTTTCTTTCAGATACCGCCACAAGAAGTTCCATATGTGAGGATTTTGTTTGTTTGTTTCCTTTTGACTTCCAAATCTATTGCACATAAATTACCACCTTGGAACTTTTGGGGTCTTTTGGTTTCTACTAATCTCATTTCAGAAAATTCATTAAAAGGCAAAAAACCTTGCGGTTTAAGAACGTACCTATAGCCCACATATATTTCTTTTAAAAAGCAGGGAAATTGGGCAGCTATAGTGAATGCACCAGGGGAGCAGGAGACCTGACCTCCTCTCTGAGATATTGGACTGCCCTACAAATTTGTCAGAATGCAAACACAATTTGGGTTGGTCTTTCACAGTCCACTCCACTTGCTGTGTAGCTTGCATCAATTTGGTAATGTGCCTCTGAGCATATGGTGAGTGGTGGCAACACCTGCAATCAGCCCAAATGGCTCCCCGCTCACCGCGCAGCTGACGAGCGGGGCAAGGTTACAGGTGGGGGTGAAGACGCTGCCTCCATCTTTAAAGGAGGCAGCGTCGCGCATCGCACTTGTGATGTAAGCACGATGCGCAGTGTGAGGGGCAGAGCCTGCAGGACTATTTAAGTCCAGCCGCCCCTCCTACCTTCCTCTTTTGCTGCGCGACGTCGAGGGACAGACAGCAGAGAGCAGGACGAGCGAAGAGCAGCGGTGGCGTGATCGGCGCCATTTTGAGACGTGGGTCTCTAATGGTGCAGGCCTCGCGTGGTGGTGTGATCGGTGCCATTTTGAGGTGCGGGTCTCCAGCGGCGCAGGCCTCATTTGCGGCCTCGGCGTCTAAGGCGCTAGTTTGCGGCGGCTCAGGCCGCTTTTGTGTGCCGTTCAGGCCTGGTCTTTTTTCCCCTGAAGGGATAACTCCTGCGTTGGGTGGCTGTTTTGGCTGGAGGAATGGCACCGGCTGGGTGGGCCTTTAAGGCCTTTGTGAAGCTGATCGCTGGGGACCCCTCCCCCCGGCTGGTGGGGGCGGGAAGCTCTTGGATTCCCCCGGCAGCACTGCCTCACGGCTGTTTCTGCAGCCAGTTGAATCAAGAACACACACACACACACGTTACAGCGACAGAGTTCCAAGGCTTTGGATACTCAGGGCTGTTTTTTCTGCAGCCAGTAAAAGAAGAGCACACACAATTAACATTACTTAAGTGGCTTAATGGTCGGTGGCTTACAATACTGTGTTAAATAATCATTACATAAATTAGAATAAAGCTGCAAGGTTTGGAATAAAAGGATCATACCTTGCTGACAGTGATTTACAGTGGTTAGTGCTGACAATAGATAATTGTTGCTAGTGTGTCTATCTTAGTGGCTAATAACACTATTGCTAATAATAATTTCTTGTAATTCTTATTATAAGCCAGGGGCGATTAAATAATTATGCTTTCCAAGAAAGGAAAAGGGGGGGCAAAAGGTAAGGGGAGAGCCTACAGGCCTCCACAAAAATGCCCTCCCCTGGCGCCTGGCTCCTCGGATGAGGAGGAGGCACCACCATGGGCTGCCATCCTAGCGCGCCTTGAGGCTTTAGAGCAGCGGGGGAGTGTAACACCAACCCCTGCTCCCAGGTCACCACTGCCTACTTCAAAGGAAGCTGCCACTCCTGGGACTTCTACTGGGGGGGTTACCAGGCCAAAGCGAGCAAAGGCCAAGGCTCAGGGTGGCACTAATAAGGGTCAGCGGCAAGGGTCTAACAATGATGTCCTTGCATTGATCTTAGCGAGGCTCGAGGCTCTTGAAACCCGTCCTGACTCTACCCAGATAGGGAGTGATGGGCCGATGGCTCCCCCTGCGCCAACAGCGGCAGCGGGGACTGGACGTGAGATGGCTACACCCCAGGCTGGCATGATATCATCTGTGACGGGGCCGCTGGTGGGAGCAGGTGAGTCTGCTCGGCCTGCTCAGGCTGCTGGGTCTCCAGGTTTGGGGTGGCCTCCTCAGGGTGCGTCTCAACCACCACTACAGGCTGCATGCGGCCAAATTTGGCAACATGCAAACAGTGGACAGGTGATAACATCAGCTGTGTCACCTGAGGGGCCAGTTCCAACGGCCGTTTTGGCTGTTGAACAGCTGCAGCCAACTGCGACAACGAGTCAGGGAATTCTTTCAGACCCTTTCGGGTCGGTGGCAGTTAATGCTATTCCTTTTGGGAATACATCTGTCACCTTGGGTTTCCACCTGCTCCCTTCGACAAAAGAAAAAATTTGGCGAGGGGAGTATGTTGATGTCTTTTTGCTCCTTTATCGGGAACACCCCAAAAGGGACAAAGACAAGGAGGCGGAGGGTGACATAGACCAGCCCAGGCGCAGGAGAGTGGACCGCACCTGGGCCAATTGGCTGCCAGCGTACTTGATATACGCTGGAGTGCTGATGGAGAGGCAACCTCAAAGGGGACTGTCTCTCTTGAAGTACTTGGACATAATTTACAGGGCTTATGTAGAGTTCATGGGACTGGCATGGCTGTCTTAGGAAGAGGCATTTCGTATGCGGGCGGCATGCGATGTGTCCCTGCCATGGGACAAGAAGGAACCTGAGCTATGGCTGCAGTTTATGACTGTGGTCCGAGCCATGACTGGAGATAGGTGTGATAGTGGGCATCTTCTGAGCAGGCAATCGACCGCCACCCTTCCCCGCGTTAATGCGGGGCAAGGGGTTCAACAACGGCTGCTGTGCTGGGAATTCAATGCCCGGGGAGCCTGCGCATGCAACCCGTGTCGTTTCAGACACGAGTGTGCGATTTGTGGAGTCGCACACCCTTCCACTGCCTGCAACAGAGGCAGGCCATACAGGGGAGGTGGCAGGGACCAGCAATGGGGCAGAAAACAGCCCCCACCTGGTGCTAATCAAGGAAAAGGGCCCCTCACCAATTAAGTTACAGGTTTTACAGGGCTTACTAGCTGGTTACTCAGTGGCTGGGGATACACGTTTCCTTTTCAAAGGGTTTTTGTTGGGCTTCCGAATTCCCTACAACGGTCCTAGGGTTTCCTTCATGTCCCGAAATCTAAAATCTGTTATAGGCATGGAGGCAATAGTGCGAATGAAAATCAACAAAGAGGTGCAGGCTGGGCGGGTGCTTGGCCCGTTCCAATCACCCCCTCTCCCTAATCTTCGAGTATCCCCATTAGGGATTGTACCCAAGAAGGTGGCAGGGGAGTATAGGCTTATTCACCACTTGTCCCACCTGCGTGGGCAGTCAGTTAATGATTTCATTCCTGACAGTCTATGTGCAGTCCACTACACCTCATTCGATGCTGCAGTGCGCATGGTTTGGGCATGTGGCCATGTTGCATTAATGGGCAAGTGTGACATTAAGTCTGCTTTCCGCCTACTGCCCGTCCACCCAGCAGATTTTGATCTGCTGGGTTTTACTTTTGCTGATAAATTCTATGTGGACCACGCATTGCCTATGGGATGCACGATCTCTTGCGCAGTTTTTGAACGCTTCAG